>NC_134362.1:139520045-139685045 GCF_048569485.1 Anomaloglossus baeobatrachus | reverse complement strand
TCAGCCCCAGTTCATCAAAGCTTTTATGCTGGAATTCTAGAATAGGATCAGTTGTGGAAATGAAAGGGTTATTACTGCACTACCGTGCATGACATACCAGATCAAAAGTGATTTTTTTTTTTTTATTCTACACTGTTTGGAGCAGGAAAGCTCCTTCTTCAGGTGAAAAAATTCACAGAGATACCTGTTTACACCTGAAGAAGGAGCTTTCCTGTTCTGATACGCGTAGAATTAAAATCACTTTTTATCTTCAATGAACCTTTGAAGTCTTTGTTCCTCCATGGCAGCGCGGTATTAACCCTTTCATTTCCAGAAATGATCCTATTATCTGCAATGGGGACTGCTGCATCCGGATTCTGTATATTCATGCATCTATAGCAGTTGTGACTTTCATAACGATTTCAGGTGAGCGGTACTCACCCTAACTGCACATTACCCCCACCCGGGTAAGACCCTATCTGCACCTTTTGTCTTTTCAGCTCCTACAAGCTAGAATTCTGGAATAAAAGGTTTAGAAAAGTAAGATTTAGGCAAAATGTTTAGACTGGAGTAAGATTTATAGCAAGGTGCAAACGAAGGCACTGATTCATTTACAGGTTTGTGTCTCTTAATGAATTGGGCACCTCACACTCCAATCCACCCCCTCATCAAGACTGATGTGAAAAACGCCAATCTTGATGAATGAGACACAACTAGAAAATAAAAAATTATATTGTTTTTCAGGGCCTATATGCACATAATTGAGCTTCTAGTTCTCTGTAACTTGTAATAACATGTGGAGGCTGCCACCATTTTTTTGTGTAAATTCTCTCAATCTGTGAGACAAAGCCACTTACAGGCCAGGAGCAGTTTGCATCCACTCTACTTTCCTAATATATGAGATCTGTATTTCACTTGCCTGAATTAATATAATTTTTTTAACAAAAGTACTAATTTAACATAATCTCCATACTGGACTTTTTTCAGACTCTCTGTATGATCCACACTATGTACTAGAAAATGCTGTGTCCAACATTATTTGTTCCATTGTGTTTGGGAGACGCTATGATTACAATGACCCAACATTTCGAGATATTCTTAATCTTGTTCATGAAAACATGAAAATGGCAACTCAGATCTGGGCTCAGGTATGGAAATATTTGTAATGGTCAAAAATTATACATGTGTATAATATATATATATATATATATATATATATATATATATATATATATATATATATATATATATATATATATATATATATATATATATATATATATATATATATATATATATACAGTTATATGAAAAAGTTTGGGCACCCCTATTAATGTTAACCTCTTTTCTTTATAACAATTTGGGTTTCTGCAACAGCTATTTCAGTTTCATATATCTAATAACTGATGGACTGAGTAATATTTCTGAATTGAAATAATGAGGTTATTGTACTAACAGAAAATGTGCAATCCGCATTTAAACAAAATTTGACCGGTGCAAAAGTATGGGCACCCTTATCAATTTCTTGATTTGAACACTCCTATGGGCTCCCCATAACGTGGCGCTCCCCACCCTGACAATATCAGCCTCCAGCCATGTGGCTTTATCTTGGCTGATATCAAAATTAAGGGGAATCGCAGGTTTTTGTTTTTTTTAATTATTTATTTTACTGCACGATATAGACCCGCACACCGGCGGCTGTGATTGGTTGCAGTGAGACAGCTGTCACTCATCGTGGGGGCGTATCTGACTGCAACCAATCATGGGCGCCGGTGGGCGGGGAAAGCAGGGAATACCAGATTGAATAGTGAGCGGCAGCCATTTTCAAAAGCGGAAAAGCCGCCGGAGCTTTGTGACAGCCATGCAGCGCCGCGCCCGTGATTGGTGAGTAGGAAAGAGAGATGGATTGTGCTGGGGACGCAGGACGCATGCAGATACGCAACGTGGGCATATAGCCTTACTGTGAAAAGCCACGCTTTTGGTGATCGAACAGTTATCGAATGGTAACTCAAACGACCAAACTTGAAGCAAATCGTTCCAGTTCGTCGAACGACTCGAACTCCACCCAAAATCACTCGAATTTGAAATTGGCGAACGGTTTGAATCGAACATCGCTCAACTCTACTAATGACATTGGCTACATGGCGGGTCAGGTCCCATATGAATAGCTCGTGTACAGCCTGATTATAACATGACTGTGGGAGCAAATACAAGAAATTGTAGAAAACATTGTGTAGTGCGCAATACTGGCACCCCTCACACCATATCCAGCTTCAATGCCAGCCCTTCGACTCCATCTAAAAATTAAAGTGGTTGTCCACTAATGGACAATCACTTCTTAAAGAAAACCTGTCATTTTCTAAAAACACAAGTTAAATACCTTGCAAAAATCCCTGAGGTCCACTGATTCTTCTGCTCTCTTCTGTTTTGTGCTCTGTCATTCCATTGCAGAAATTTTCACATTTGTTTCTTTTGGATCGCAGTATGTGAAATTTCTGCTTGATATTTCTTCACAGTTTTCTGTGCTGTCTTGCACTTTCACTCCATCTTATCAGATGCTGCCATGCACAGCTCTGTTGTTCATCTAGCAGTCTAGGAGTCTAAGATGTTGACTGGCACCGCTTGGGAAGGAGGAGTAAAAGTACGTGCCCCTATAGAAAACTCTTAAGAAACACCCAGTTGCCCTACAAGCAGAGATTTCCCATACAGCGCTCCAAAAACAACAAATGTGAATATCTCTGCAATGGAGCAACCTAGCATGAAAAGTAAAAAAGCGGCAAAAACTGGGGCGCTCAGTGATTTTTACAAGACAGTTAACTCATTTTTTAGCAAGTTACTCAGCTGTACAGTAAAAGAGTATACGTTATCTCTCAGAATGGAACTATTTGTCCAATCTCTGTGTGATCCACTAATTGTCACGGGACCACCAGGTAGCACAGCACAGAGCATGGAGGAATGATGGGAATGGAGGGAAAAAAACAATGTTTTATTTATGTTGTCATGCACAGCTGAGCCTTTAAAGGTAACCTGTCCCCAGGTTTTTACCTTTTATAAGCTACGACCATCACCAGTAAGCTTTTATATACAGCATTTTATAACACTATATAAAGTGCCCAAGCCGATCTGTATAACGTAAAAAACATCTTTCTAATATTCACCTAGGGGTCAGTCCGGTCTGATGGGTATCGCTGCTCTCGGTCCGGCACCTCCTCCATCTTTTGAGATCCCTGTCCTCTTGCCCAGCCCTGTGTGCATGACACTTCCTGCATCATTCACATAAAGGCCTCTATTGCACCCCTATGCATGCGCACTTTGATCTGCCCAGCCGAGGGCAGATCAAAGTACTATACTGCCCATGTGTGGCCTGTCATTAACCGTTTCTTTCCGCCTGCTCATTACAGTACCTTGATTTGCCGTCAGCTGGGCAGATCAAAGTGTGCCTGTGCAGGAGCGCAATAGAGGCCTCTCTGTGAATGACGCAGGATGTGTCATGCACATGGGGCGGGGCAAGAGGACGGGGATCCCAAACGATGGAGGAAGTGCTGGAACAAGAGCAGCGACACTCATCAACTGGACCGCCCCGTAGGTGAGTATTATAAAGGTGTTTTTTACATTCTACAGATTGGCCTGGGCTCTTATATACCGTATTCTGGAATGCTGTATATAAGAGCTCACTGGTGGTGGTCGCAAGTTATAAGGGAACAATCTGGTGACAGGTTCCATTTCAGAAAGGGTAGTCCAGTAGTGGAGAATCCATTTAAACTTGAAACGTTCTACTAGTCATGTATTTTCTATCAAAATTTAAAACTGAAACGTCTTACCAAATCCTAATAAAATATCCAAACCAGAAGACGTTTGAGAATAATAGGTAATCTGGAGTTTCACTGCAGTGATACAGCTTGTAAGGGGGTTTGTAGAGGTGCATGTTGGGTGTCTAAAGAAGCCTAAATCAGAGAAAAGAAGCTAGTCTGTTCCTTTTCCCAAAGGTGAGGGAAGGCTAGGCTATGATTTTGGATTGTGTTTTATAATGATCCTGTGTAATGGCCTCAGTATAACTGACATATCTTAATTTTTCTTCTTAGATATACAATGCATTTGGATTTGTCAAGCATCTTCCCTTACCACACCAGAAGATTTTCAAAAATGTAAAGATTATTTTTGGGTTTCTTAGGAAAGTTTTAGAAGAGCACAAAAGGACTCGGGTACCTGAGCAGCCACGAGACTACATAGACTGCTATTTAGATGAAATGGAGAAGGTAAATTCATGGAATGTATTAAAGATACTGAGCAAGAGCATTTATTAGTAACTTTTACATCGATTAGTGTTTTAATTATATAGTGTGACGGGGTTACTCACTCAGCATACTCGTTGTGGTATCATACAGGAAAGATTTCCATTAAGTTCAGCAGGTTTATTACTTCTTTATAAACCACTCAAGGAGCACAGAAAAAAATACCTCTTTCCAGCACAAAGTCCCAAACAGAACACAAAAGGTCCAAACTTGTATCTCTGTGGGGTTCACCCACACAGGATTTCTCATGAAGATCCCATAGGAGGTGTTCCAATCTCTACACACAGGCCCAGTCAGGATAAGCTTATCCTCGCTCTCTGAGGATTCCTTCCTGGAGTCAACACAGTCTCCCCACACTTGCCATGTGCCAAACAACCAGTCTCCATCTTAACAGATGAGACACACCCAGGGGCAGAGGTACAGTTAGGTCCAGAAATATTTGGACAGTGACACAAGTTTTGTTATTTTAGCTGTTTACAAAAACATGTTCAGAAATACAATTATATATATAATATGGGCTGAAAGTGCACACTCCCAGCTGCAATATGAGAGTTTTCACATCCAAATCGGAGAAAGGGTTTAGGAATCATAGCTCTGTAATGCATAACCTCCTCTTTTTCAAGGGACCAAAAGTAATTGGACAAGGGACTCTAAGGGCTGCAATTAACTCTGAAGGCGTCTCCCTCGTTAACCTGTAGTCAATGAAGTAGTTAAAAGGTCTGGGGTTGATTACAGGTGTGTGGTTTTGCATTTGGAAGCTGTTGCTGTGACCAGAAAACATGCGGTCTAAGGAACTCTCAATTGAGGTGAAGCAGAACATCCTGAGGCTGAAAAAAAAGAAAAAATCCATCAGAGAGATAGCAGACATGCTTGGAGTAGCAAAATCAACAGTTGGGTACATTCTGAGAAAAAAGGAATTGACTGGTGAGCTTGGGAACTCAAAAAGGCCTGGGCGTCCACGGATGACAACAGTGGTGGATAATTGCCGCATACTTTCTTTGGTGAAGAAGAACCCGTTCACAACATCAACTGAAGTCCAGAACACTCTCAGTGAAGTAGGTGTATCTGTCTCTAAGTCAACAGTAAAGAGAAGACTCCATGAAAGTAAATACAAAGGGTTCACATCTAGATGCAAACCATTCATCAATTCCAAAAATAGACAGGCCAGAGTTAAATTTGCTGAAAAACACCTCATGAAGCCAGCTCAGTTCTGGAAAAGTATTCTATGGACAGATGAGACAAAGATCAACCTGGACCAGAATGATGGGAAGAAAAAAGTTTGGAGAAGAAAGGGAACGGCACATGATCCAAGGCACACCACATCCTCTGTAAAACATGGTGGAGGCAACGTGATGGCATGGGCATGCATGGCTTTCAATGGCACTGGGTCACTTGTGTTTATTGATGACATAACAGCAGACAAGAGTAGCCGGATGAATTCTGAAGTGTACCGGGATATACTTTCAGCCCAGATTCAGCCAAATGCCACAAAGTTGATCGGACGGCGCTTCATAGTACAGATGGACAATGACCCCAAGCATACAGCCAAAGCTACCCAGGAGTTCATGAGTGCAAAAAAGTGGAACATTCTGCAATGGCCAAGTCAATCACCAGATCTTAACCCAATTGAGCATGCATTTCACTTGCTCAAATCCAGACTTAAGACGGAAAGACCCACAAACAAGCAAGACCTTAAGGCTGCGGCTGTAAAGCCCTGGCAAAGCATTAAGAAGGAGGAAACCCAGCGTTTGGTGATGTCCATGGGTTCCAGACTTAAGGCAGTGATTGCCTCCAAAGGATTCGCAACAAAATATTGAAAATAAAAATATTTTGTTTGGGTTTGGTTTATTTGTCCAATTACTTTTGACCTCCTAAAATGTGGAGTGTTTGTAAAGAAATGTGTACAATTCCTACAATTTCTATCAGATATTTTTGTTCAAACCTTCAAATTAAACGTTACAATCTGCACTTGAATTCTGTTGTAGAGGTTTCATTTCAAATCCAATGTGGTGGCATGCAGAGCCCAACTCGCGAAAATTGTGTCACTGTCCAAATATTTCTGGACTTAACTGTATATAGATAGCCAGACCCACCCATCTCTCCAGGTATCCGTACAAGCTGTCCCTGGAATTCCTTAATAACACTCGTCTCAGTACAAGTGGCAGAGCAGAAATGCAGACTTACACCACTTCGTGATACATACTCTCCGCCATGTTACAGTAGGTTAGGTTCGCCTCTAAGTTCAAGAAGAAACAACTTAATATTTGATTTATGTTGCACATAGGAGCAGAAAGATGATAACAAGTCTACATTTGATGATGAGAATCTGTTTACATGTGTGGCGGATCTTTTTGTGGCCGGCACAGAGACCACCTCTGCCAGTTTGGAGTGGTGTCTTTTTTATATGATGTTGTATCCAGATATCCAAGGTAAAAAATGTCCATTTGTACCTTATTTACTGCTTATGTCCTCGGTATTTCCGTATATGATGTCTGATTTCAATTATTTTATGCTAGAAAAGTGTAGGGAAGAAATAGACAAGATTCGAGGAATGAGAGACCATCTTGAATACGAGGACAGGGTGAACATGCCGTACACGCAGGCTGTTCTACAAGAAGTACAACGCTTTGCCTCTGTAGTACCACTGGGTGTTGCTCACTCCTCTATAAAGGATGTACAATTAAATGGGTATACTATCCCAAAAGTAAGTAAAATACTTATTTCAATGATTAGAAAAGAATTGCTGTATAGTTTTTGGAGTCGCCTATGTGACTATAGTGAAGAGAACTCAGATTTGTCCAGCTCACCCAATCTACTTTTATACCTACTACTCTTTTCATTCAGACTTATCTATTAAGCTATCATTTTTGTTATCTATCCAGGGGATCACAATAATCACGGACCTGTCCTCACTGCATTATGATGAAGGCCATTGGAAGTACCCATATGAGTTTAATCCAGATAACTTTCTGAACAAGGATAGTGAGCTGAAGAAAGTCGACTCCTTTTTACCATTTTCTGCAGGTAACACAGGACTAAAGTAATAGAGAAATGATTTATTCTTGTGCAATGTCCAAATAAAAAGGGTTATTTTTTTTTTATATATATATATATATATATATATATATATATAATATATATATATATTAATATATATATATATATATATATATATATATATATATAGACTAGTTGATTACTATGCCACCATCACTTTTTAGAGTTCCTGTTATGTCAAATGTGGTCAGATTTAGCTCTTAATGCCCGCTTATCCCCTGAATATCCCACTTTTGTAGTTTTTTTCATAATACACCATATGGTTCCAGAGATATGGGCCTTTTTATGGTCTTTACCAAGGGGGCGGTGGTAATGCCTAACTTAATTATTTTGGTAATTCAATGGAAAGACAGATATGAAATCAAATATTAAAGGGAACCTGTCATCAGATTTGGGGCCTATAAGCTGCGGCCACCACCAGTGGGCTCTTGTATACAGCATTCTAACATACTGTATATAAGAGCCCAGGCTTCTGTGTAGAACATAAAAAACACTTTATATTACTCACCTAGAAGGTTGCTCTGGTGCAGACTGGTCGAATGGGCGTCTCCGTTCTCTGGGACCGGCGCCTCCTCTTTCAACCATCTTTGTTCTCCTTCTTCTGAAGCCGGCATGCATGACGCGTCCAACGTCATACACACTCGCCGGCACTGAGGTCCCGTGCAGTACCTCAATACCGGCCTGTGTGCATGACGTAGGATGCGTCATGCACGCCGGCTTCAGAAGAATGAGGACCAAGATGGCTGAAAGAGGAGGTGTCCGACCTGGAGAATGGAGATGCCCATTTGACCAGTCTGCACCGAAGCGACCTTCCAGGTGAGTAATATAAAGTGTTTTTTATGTTCTACACAGTGGCTTGGGCTCTTATATACAGCATGTTAGAATGCTGTATATAAGAGCCCACTGGTGGTGGCCGCAGCTTATAGGCCCCAAATCTGCTGCAAGGTTCCCTTTAAGAGTATGTGTTAGCGAGAACATAAATATGTCATCCCCAGAAATAAAGGTCTTATTTTATTCTTATTATTTTTTATTTATTTTTATTAGTCAAATTGTTTTACTAGCTCAACTGAGAAAACACATTCATATTTAATAAATTCATGTCTAGAATATTACGTAATACTCTGATTCTAACAATAATGATATGGTATTACTGATTGCTATAGTACACTGTGATATTATAGGTTAGGAAATAATTGCCAGTTTTTGGTATATAGTTAGGGAATGAAGTCTACAATCAAGATACCAGAATTATGATAAAATACTAATAAATGTTTAATAAAGATTTATACTATTCCTAAGTTTAAGTGATTTTCAAAAAATTGCAAGAAGAAAAGCCAATATTCAGAAGTCTCAAAGATAACAATGTCTAATAATAAAAGACTGTCAATTACCATTCATTCCCATCACTGTCAATCAGGACTGCAGTGGATGATGATCCTATGATACTAAAACGGACTTTGTACTTACCAAGTTTTGTTAGGTTCAGCGGTTTCTTATCACTTACAAAACGTCACAATATACCGTATATACTCGAGTATAAGCCGACCCAAGTATAAGCCGAGGCCCCTAATTCTACAACAAGAAACAGGGAAACCATATTAACTCGAGTATAAGCCTAGGGAAGGAAATGCAGCAGCTACTGGGAAGTTTCAAAAATTAAAATAGATCCCAATAAAATGTAATTGCCCCATCCTTGTCACCCCTTGTAGTAATGTGCCCATCCTTGTCCCTCCTTGTAGTTATGTGCCCCGTCCTTCTCCGCACTCCCCTTATTGTAATATGGCCATCCTTGTGCCCCTTACTTGGGCCCTGCACTAATGTCCCCTGTAGTAATGCCTCCTACTGGTCCCCTTCTTGTCCTCTATTATGAAAAAAAAATATTCTCACCTCTCTTCCGTTCCCGCGGTGACCTAAGCTGCTTCTTGTAGACCCCACTGTGATCGCGTCCAATGCACGGGGCTGCTATCTGCCGTCATGTCTTTACTGCAGTTTAATGCTTTACAGCGGCGGCGGTGCAGCAAAGCATTCAACTGCAGTAAAGCGCTGACGGCAGCGGTTGCCCCGTGTAGAGAACACCATCACGGAGGTGTCTATGCCTGCGGTCTGCAAGAGGCACCCCTTGATGATCAAGTCCCGTGCACAGAGCCACAACATGACATGGCGGCAGACAGCAGCCTCGTGCATCGGACACTATCACAGAGGGGTCTACAAGGAGCAGCTTAGGTCACCGTTGGAACGGAGGAGAGGTGAGAATATGAGAATAATTTATTTTGTGGGACCCTGACCCGAGAATAAACCGAGGGGGGCGTTTTCAGCTTAAAACAATTGGCTGAAAAACTCGGCTTAGGCTACTTTCACACTTGCGTTGTGTGGCATCAGTCACAATGCGTTGTAAATAGTGTGATAATAAAGGCAACGGATTCCTGTGAAATAACGCGTTGCGTTAGTTTTCTTTAGCCGAAAGAGAGAGCCCCCTTCATCACTGCACACACGCAGGTACTACCGCCCCCATCACCACCGTACACATGCAGGCACTACCGCACCCATCATCACCCACACACACCGACATTAATGCACCCATCATCACAGCGCAATTCCCTTCAGTGGAGCTCACAGAGAGCGGCGGTGTTCTACGGCCGCTCCTATCAGCTTCCTATGTAGCAGAGCTGACAGCGTCATGGGACCTCGTGTGGATTACGTCGGACCTGGAGGGGTATTTGGAGATTAATAAAGTGGTGAAAGAGGGTGATTTTTTTGTCTTTTACTCCAAAAAAAAAGGATTTTTTCGGTGTCTGTGTTTATTTACTTTCACTTACAGGTTAATCATTGGGAATGTCTCATAGACGCCTGCCATGATTAACCTAGGACTTAGTGGCAGCTATAGGCTGCCATTAACTCCTTATTACCCCGATTGCTACCGCACCAGGGCAATTCGGGATGAGCCGGGTAGAGTCCCGGGACTGTCGCATCAAATGGATGCGGCATTTCTGAATATGAATATTCAGTCCACTGAGGAGCTGGCAGCAGGAGCAAGCCTGAAGACTTTAGTGCCGGGGACCGCATCGCTGGGGACAGATGAGTATCTAGCAGAGAGAAGAGTGTGTTTGTGTAGACATATGTGTATCTGTTCAGTCTATACATGCATTGCGTGTGTGGGAAGAGCGGTAACGTCATCGCTACTTGCGCACGCGCAGTTCATGCCCATAAGCTGCGGTGACGTGGATGTCACAGGCGCAGTGTAACTGACAGTGCTGTGGTGCATGCCGGAACAGGGATGCAGAAACTGGTGATTATGTATGTGGAGATATATATATATATATGTATGTATGTATGTATGTATGTATGTATGTGTGTATATGTATGTATGTGTGTATATGTATGTATGTGTGTATGTATATGTATGTATATGTATATATATATATATATATATGTATATGTATGTATATGTATATATATATATATATATATATATATATATATATATATATATATATATATATATATATATATATATATATATATATATATATATATATATATATATATAAATATTGCCACATGATGCTCAGGAGGGGCCACTCTCTCAAGGGTCTTCACACTCAGAAGCAGGCACATGCTGCTGTCCCTGCAGACTTTCAACATGATGGATAAATACTTTACAGAGCCTTCACTCAGGATCCCACTAAAGATGGATGAGGACTAACTCCTCGCAATCTAATTAATATTTTACAAATAGATTATTTTTGTGAAACTATTTGCATATGCTGTACTTTTATTAACTTTTTTAATATATATTTTTTAAGATCTTCCATTAAACCACTATTTTTTTTTTAAAAAACCTTACACTTGTAAGGTTGTGACAGATCCACTTTAACCCACTCATGTAATGAGGCAATCAATAATTAAGGAGGTCATTGCAAGGGTTGGGACAGGTGGGTTCATGACTCGGCTATGGTTCATTTATTCTATACTGCCTTCTAATCATCTGTTTTCCCACCAGGGCCTCGAGTTTGTCTTGGGGAGAATCTTGCACGCATGGAAATTTTTCTATTCTTCACATCTCTGCTGACGCACTTTGAGTTTCACCTGCCAGACCCAAAGTTTCCTCCACATACCACACCTGTTTTTGGGATCTCTCAGGCTCCTCAACGATTTAAGACCAGGCTGGTGCCACGTACCTAATCAGATGACATGAGAAAGAATAAAACCAAGGAATTAAAATCTTGGAACTACATTGGACTTTTGCACAACTTATAAAATGTAATTTACTGTACACTAACTCTAAAAGACCACCACCTTATCCAGAACATATTTTGTGTGATAGATTTTTAGTTCCACCGTAGAATGTGTACGCTGACCAACTTCTTTGAGAAGACCAGCCTCTTAGGCCAGGTTCCCATCAAGTTTTTGCCACACATCAGTGGCTCTATCAGAGGTTTTGTCTAAAGCCCTGAAAAACGGAATTCTGGAGGAATCCCCAATAGGACTATTTACTTTATTTAAGCAGAGTCACTTTTTGCTCTGTCTGTCCTTTGTTTGACAGTGTCCATCTGCTTTTTACAGTTCACTGCGCTTTGTGCCCCCCTCAAACATGTGCCGAAAATAAGGTCAGGTAGAGCACAAAGTGACTTTGCTTCATTAAAGTCAATGGCTTGAATTACATTTTTTAGTGCTTCAGGTGGAAGACCTGACAGAGTCACCAGCGTGTGAAAAAGATGCTATGTGAACATAGCCCTTAAAGACGATTTTCCAAAACAGGTTTTATTTGTCTGCATATACAGTACATATGTATAATAATGTGGTACATGTCACTACTGGGGGATTTTACACATGTGCAAATCAAGAAAATTACTAAAACGTTTTTATTTTTTGCAAACAAATATTCAAAAGCCAATAAAAATATTTTATTTTGTTGAATGTGAATATCTCCTGTAGATGCAGCTGTATGTTTTCCAAAGCATTATACCACCATATGGAAGTAGACATTTACTCTGCGTGGAACAAATATTTTTGGTTTCACATAAAAAAGGAGTCAATGTAGGTCTCTTGCCATCCTGTACCTTTAAAAGAAGCAATCGTCCGTGAAAGAAATAAATATAAGATCAAATTCCTGCCTGTTAAATACCAATTTGAGCATTATTTAATGGGTAGAGATGAGCGGACCCGAGGAAGTTCAGTTCGGGGGTTCATCCGGACTTTTGATAATGTTCGGTTTGGGACCCGGACTTCACCTGAACCCCTATGGAATTCACTGATTGGGCAGTTCTCTGCCCACATGCTGCCAGCCATAAACAGAACACTTCCGAGGGAGGGTGGATTGGGTTTTTAGATTATTTTTTCATTTTCTTTTTTTGTACACGCTACATCATGCTGTTGATTACCTCAAGTGAGAACCGAACACCGAGCGTACCCAAGCACAGTACTATCTCGATTTATGCACTAATATAAAGCATTGAAATCTTTATGTGGATGGCCAACAAATCTTAGCAGTCAGTACTGTTTTCTTGCAGCATCTGAGTCCTATGTTATATTGCAAGGAGTTTTTATCTTGTATTAATTATCAAATTGTGGACCTGGGCAAAATTTACAGTGAGGTCTGACATTACTGAGTGGTCCCTGTCAAGTACTTCTGTTTTACACCCATTCAAGTGAACGGCTATATGCTCTTTTTTTATTGGACCCAAGTCCCTGTGTAGCCTATTAAGCATGCTTTATACCTCATTCAGACATGCAATGTTTATGCATAACGATAGGACATATATAAGTTTTATTTTATTGGACTGTTCACACCTTCGTTCTATTTTACAGATCTAGACCTGACTGTGAATTTTAAGAGCTGTTGTTAGTGGTCATCATGATTGGGTACACCTTGTAGAGTCCCATCATACTTCAGACACAGAGGAGTCATGGCTGAGTGTGTGTGTAGCTTTTATCTTAGTGATACGCCACTGCAGACTGCATGCTGGTACTTGATATGGCAGGCCAGGACCAAATGAGGTTGAGATTAGTGAGGGAGACCAGAGTCCTTAGATAAATGTTTCTTTACTGAAAAAACTAAAGAGAAGTATACACTACAGTTCAAAAGTTTGGGGTCACCGAGACAAATTTGTTTTTTCCATGAAAAAATCTACTTTTATTTATCAAATGAGTTGCATAATGAATAGAAAATATAGTCCAGACATTGACTAGGTTAGAAATAATGATTTTTACTTGAAATAATAATTTTCTCCTTCAAACAAACTTTGCTTTCAGCACAGAATGCTCCTTTGCAGCAATCCCAGTTTGCATACCTTTGGCATTCTAGCTGTTAATTTGCGGAGGCAATCTGGAGCTATTTCACCCCATGCTTCCCCCCTTCCCACAAGTTGTATTAGCTTGACCCGGGCTGGTGGTCGCCATCTTTTCCCTCTGCACTGTGTTTGCTTGTATTGGACTTCACGGTATGGAACACGAGAGTCCGCTCCTGGCTTGTTGTGTACCTGAGAAACCGTGCCTGCTGACGCTGAGCCGTGGGATCTATCGGGTCCTGGTGGTTGCTCTATCCCTCTCTGTGGGTCGTTGTCTGCTTTTGGGACTTTGGTTGGGACAGGACCTAAAATCCTGCCCTCAATCGGTTAATTACTTAGGCCGTTGGTTCTGGTCCTGGCTTCAGGGTCCAAGTAGTCCCTCTGTGCATGGTTTCTGGGTCGGTTCTCCGGTGTCGGTACCGGCGGGCTCCAACCCTGTCCCGGTCCACCTCGGATCTCCGGCTGCCGTCTTTCCGTCGCCTGCTGACGGAGACCACCGTCTGCCACCTAGCCAAGGCACCAGGGCTCCGACCCTGGCGCCAGTCAACTTGAGCTTCACCTCCGCTGGAGCTACACCTAGCTCCAGCCTCCACTCCTCCCACTTGAACTGTAGACGTTTTCTGATCTGATCTCATCTCTACTGTTTTCCGGCCCCGGGCTGTCTAGACCCCTAGGTGGGCATTTCCTAACTGCCTGGTCCCGCCCACTGGCGTGCCTGTCTTGCCCTGAGGGGGGTGGCTAGGGTTTCAGGTCGGCTGTATGTAACCCTGTGAGAGATGGTGTTATGCGGCGGCCTCATGTGTGACTACCTGGTTTTGCTAGGGCGTCACAGTGACACTGGTCAGAGTTGCAAAAAATGGCCCTGTCAGCAAGGTGAAAATGGGCTCTGGGGTAAAGGGGTTAAATTGTACAAATTACACACTGTCAGAATTCAGCAATATCCAATTTCTGTAGAGCCTGGAAAACCCTATACAGTATACTGTATATTCCAGTGTATTCCACAAAATAAAATACATTTTATACAATTGAGGTACTATGTTAGGTATTCTGCTGTCGATATCAAGGATGCATGTTGTGTCGTTGACTTTAGTTATTATCATAGCTTCCTTTCTGGGAGGAGTTGTACTTTCTTGGAAGAAACAGGAAACCTTGTCAGGAATCTGTATGCAAGAACTACCGTAGCAAGGCAGTCAACATGGAGCTGAGCACATATCTTCTACTGGGACTCTTCCTCCTGATTCTAGTGTGGTGGAGGATGTCTCGGCATAAGGGTTTTCCTCCTGGACCCGTACCCCTACCTGTGTCGGGCAACATACTACAAATTGACTTCTCCAATCCACTGAAGGCAATGAGAAAAGTAAGTAGAAAGCACAGGGGAATCTGCGCACAAATGGCTTTAGTCATCCTATTTTTTACATTTTCAGTATAATGAAGAATCAAAACTGGCTTAATTTTTTTTATTGAAGGATTTTTAAAATATACATTTTATCCATTACTTTCATATAGCAAAATAAAAATGCATCACAAAAAGGACCAATATATTGCTGTTTTTTTATAACTGTGGCATTTGTTTTTATACATCAACAGTTGTATATGAACAAATATAGTTTCCTATCCATGATCCATACCCAATCCAATTTTTGGGTGCAGCTATAGACTTGCATACGCAAGTTTTATCCAAAATAAGGAAGACAGTAGTGCATGATGGAATCTTTTTCACGTTGTGCACTGTCCATTTTATGATATACAGTATTATTGGTTCGATCATCAAGGGAATAGGTAAAGGGGTAGATTCATAGCAGATACACCCAGATGCTGTTGCACCCATGGCCCTACTGCTACATAAAAAACCATATAGAGTGTCTTGAAAATATATATGACAGGCCCGCAGCGGGGCCGTGGGGCACTCGCTACCGGGCCATGGTTCTGGTCTGGGATGGGATGGATGTCGTGGCGGCAAGGCCCGGTTCCATGACCCTGGCGGTGTCATTTAAAAGGGAGAATAGTGGGGATAATAGTTTGTGATGCCACCTGTGGTACTCGGCCAGAGATAGCTGACGCTGTGAGATGGGACCTCTGGGGCAGATGGCGACGCAGCTTGGTTGGTATAGCTCTCCACAGGTACAGCTGGGCCCCAGGGCCGATGGGAGTAGTAGTTGGTGACGGCGGGGGTGCAGGGCCGGAGGCGCAGGCGAATAATGGAGCGACACAGGGATGAGGTCTCAAGGTTTTTACTCAATGTAGCAGGTTCCAAGGTAACATGACAAGTCAGTGACCGACTTTGGAGTGCTGGGTTCCACTGTGATGGGCTCCAGTCGATCCCGGGTAGTTTAGAGGTGAAGACCGGTGCACCCTTCTTATGTTCCTTCCCTGGTCGTCTTCCTGTGCTGATTTCTCGCTCGCCTGTCCCGCGCCTATGCACACAGTGCCATGAGTCGGTGTCCGCGGACCCTGTTGGGTGGCTTGAAGCTCTATCCCTTGGACCTATGTAGTCGCCTTCCAGCGGATTTGTGTGTTGCATTGGCTTTGGTACTAGCTGTATCCTTAGATCTGTGGCCAAGTCCCTCCACTTCAATATGTCGTATGTGGAAAGAGGCCATGGTAGTATGGCGCACTTCCCGTGGGCACTAAGACACGTTCTCTATTGTGCCTGGGCCGAGCTGCAACAGCTCCAGACCACAGGTCTTCACTCCTCCACTGCTCCTTCCAACCGTCTGACTTCCTACAGTCTGCTCCCACTGACTAGACTCCACACCAGCAGCCTGGCCTCGGACTGTCACTAGGCCCTTACCATGGTCTGATGAGGTGTTGCTGAGTGAGTGTGTTTGTGTGTTTGTGTCTACCGGTTGATGATCTCTTCTTTACACAGGATGGGGCACCACATCTCTGGCTGAGATGCAGTATCTCTGTGGCGACTGAAGCCTCAGGGGCGCCACATGTACAGTACAGACCAAAAGTTTGGACACACCTTCTCATTCAAAGAGTTTTCTTTATTTTCAGGACTCTGAAAATTGTAGATTCACATTAAAGGCAAAACAACTATGAATTAAAATATGTGGAATGAAATACTTAAAGTGTGAAACAACTGAAAATGTCTTATATTCTAGGTTCTTCAAAGTAGCCACCTTTTGCTTTGATCACTGCTTTGCACACTCTTGGCATTCTCTTGATGAGCTTCAAGAGGTAGTCACCGGAAATGGTATTCCAACAGGTCTTGAAGGAGTTCCCAGAGATGCTTAGCACTTGTTAGCCCTTTTGCCTAAACTCTGTGGTCCAGCTCACCCCAAACCATCTCGATTGGGTTCAGGTCTGGTGACTGTGGAGGCTAGGTCATCTGGCGTAGCACCCCATCACTCTCCTTCTTAGTCAAATAGCCCTTACACAGCCTGGAGGTGTGTTTGGGGTCATTGTCCTGTTAAAAAATAAATGATGGTCCAACTAAACGCAAACCGATTGGAATAGCATGCCGCTGCAAGATGCTGTGGTAGCCATGCTGGTTCAGTATGCCTTCAATTTTGAATAAATCCCCAAGTGTCACCAGCAAAGCACCCCCACACCATCACACCTCCTCCTCCATGCTTCACGGTGGGAATCAGTCATGTAGAGTCCATCCGTTCACCTTTTCTACAAAGACATGGTGGTTGGATCCAAAGATCTCAAATTTGGACTCATCTGACCAAAGCACAGATTTCCACTGGTCTAATGTCCATTCCTTGTGTTCTTTAGCCAAAACAAGTCTCTTCTGCTTGTTGCCTGTCCTTAGCAGTGGTTTCCTAGCAGCTATTTTACCATGAAGGCCTGCTGCACAAAGTCTCCTCTTAACAGTTGTTCTAGAGATGAGAAGGTGTGTCGAAACTTTTGGTCTGTACTGTACATACCGCATGAAATTTTTTTTCATATTACATCCACAAATGTAAATTTATTTTATTGTGATTTTATGTGATATACCGACACCTAGCAGCAAGAATTTATGAAGTGTAAAGGTACATGGTTTTCTAAATATTTTGCAAAAATAAATTTGAAAATTGTGATGTGCAAATACATTCAGCCTCTCCGAGTCAATACTTTGTAGAACCATTTTTCCCTGCAATTGCTGCTGCAAGTCTTTTGGGGTCTGTCTCTACCAACTGTGCAAATCCAGAGGCTGACTTTTTTTTGCACATTCTTTGCACATTTGCTTTCATTCAGGGAGATTGCATGGAGGTGTCTATGAACAGCAATTTTCAAGTCTTATCACAGATTTTCATTGGGACTTAGGTCTGGACTGTGACTGGGCCATTCACACACATGAATATGCTTTGATTAAAACCATCCATTGTAGCTCTGGCAGTATGTTTAGTGTCATTGCCCTACTAGAAGGTGATCCTACGTCCCAGTCTAAAGACTTTTTCAGCCTCTAACAGATTTTACTCAAGGATTGTCCTGTATTTAGCTCCATCCATCTTCCTATCAACTTTGACCCGCTTCCCTGTTACTGTGGAAGAAAAGTGTCTCCACAGCATGATGCTGCCATTAACACCATGTTTGACTGTGGAGATGTGTTTTAAGAGTAAGTTATTCTTCCATCACACATAGCATTTTTAATTTAGCCTAAAATGTTCTACTTTGGTCTCATCTCACCAGAGCACCTTCTTCCACATGCCATGTAGGGGACACTGCTAGTATATGAAAGTAGGTGCTCTGGTCAGATGAGACCAAAGTAGAACTTTTTGGGTTAAATGCAAAACACGCTGCAAGATGCTTTTCTTCAGGAGGGACAGGGAAGCTGGTCAAAGGGGATGGGAAAATGTATGGAGCTGAATACAGAGCGAACTTGAAGGAAAACCTTTTCGAGACAGCAAAAGACTTGAGACTAAGGTCTAGGTTCAAGTTCTGGTGGGACAATGACCCTAAACATACTGCCAGAGATACAATGGATAGTTTAGATAGAAACATATCCATGTGTTTGAATGTCTCAGTCACAGCCCAGACCTAAATCCCAATTGAGTATCTGTAGAAAGACTTGAAAATTGCTGCTCTCAGATGGTCTTTATCCAATCTCATTGAGCTAGATCTAGTGTGTAAAGAAGAATGGGCAAAAATGTCAGCCTCTAAATGTGTAAAACTGGCAGACACATACTGCAAAAAGATTTGCAGCAGAAATTGCAGCAAAAGCTGATCCTGAAAAGTATTAACTTAGTGGGGCTGAAAAAAAATTCACATCACATTTTTCAGACTTATATTTTTAAAACATTAAGACTACCATGTATTATTTTCTGTAGGTCACACACACACACATTGAGTTTTTGGTGATTTTTATTTACCTCAGCATTAGAGATGAGCGAACCGGTCCCGGTTCGGCTCGAGTTCGGTTCGCCGAACGGAGGTCTCGTTCGAGTTCGGTTCGACGAACCGAACTCGAACTGCATAGGAAACAATGGCAGGCAATCACAAACACATAAAAACACCTAGAAAACACCCTCAAAGGTGTCCAAAAGGTGACGAACAACTCACAACACAACACAAACACATGGGAAAGTGACAAGGACATATACTCATGCGAAAACAAAAGAGCTGGACAAGGAAAAAGAGGAGGACACACAGATATATGAGTATATGCAAGGAAAAGTCGATGCCATTACTGTGCAACTTGAGCCCTCCTCATTTTAGGCTTCCAATCTGGATAAATTGCCTGAGCTTGCCACGTACGCCTTGGGGATCTTGTCGTGTCCTGCAGCCAGCGTTCTCTCGGAACCTGTCTTCAGTGCTGCTGGGGGTCTGCTGGCAGATAAGCACACGTGTCTGTCCACTGACAATGTGGACATGGTTCTCATAGGACTTTTCTTCCCCTGGGTCAGCCAGGGGAGGCGAAAGGCACGCGTATTTTTGAGAGTGCTTCATGCAAAGGATCTTTTTCATTTTGAAAAGGGGGGTCAACTGATGCCAGTCAAGTGGGGTGTGTGTGGCCCAATTAGTGGAAACGAGGGAGACTGTGGTTGGAGTCCCCTCGCTGTGTTTGTAAAAGAACCAAGATGAACAAGTCATGGCTCTCAGAGGACTTTTCTTCCCCTGGGTCATCCAGGGGAGGTGAAAGGCACGCGTATTTTTGAGAGTGCTTCATGCAAAGCATCTTTTTCTTTTTCAAAAGGGGGGTCAACTGATGCCAGTCAAGTGGGGTGTGTGTGGCCCAATTAGTGGAAACGAGGGAGACTGTGGTTGGAGTCCCCTCGCTGTGTTTGTAAAAGAACCAAGATGAACAAGTCATGGCTCTCAGAGGACTTTTCTTCCCCTGGGTCAGCCAGGGGAGGCGAAAGGCACGCGTATTTTTGAGAGTGCTTCATGCAAAGCATCTTTTTCTTTTTCAAAAGGGGGGTCAACTGATGCCAGTCAAGTGGGGTGTGTGTGGCCCAATTAGTGGAAACGAGGGAGACTGTGGTTGGAGTCCCCTCGCTGTGTTTTACATGATTTTCGAAGGGCATGACATGCCTAAGAGGTTGAGTTTCATCATCTGCAACTTGTTGGCAACAGAAAGGCTGGCTTTACACCCTTTTGAGACCGAGGATTTTCGAGACCTTATGCCCATTGCAGTGCCCTAAGAGCCGATGGCCAGTCGTCACTCCTTCTCCAAGAAAGGCGTGCCCGCGCTACCACAGCAGGTCGCACACAACCTCACCGATTCCTTAAGAAACTCTGTGTGTGACAGGGTGCATTTCACCACAGATACTTGGACCAGTAAGCATGGACAGGGGAGTTAAATGTTGCTGACTGGGCACTGGGTAACTATGGTGAGAGATGGAGAAGGGTTTGCTGTACAAGTCTTGCCGTCCCCACGACTTGTGTGTCAATCCTTCCTCTGTATGTACAAGTTCCTCCACTGCTTCTGCCTCCTCAACCTCGTGTGGGTCCTCCACCTCGGCCCAAACCCTGTGTGGTCAGGCCACCCTTCCTTGTAACTGCGCCCAAGGAATCCCACATACCTCCTTACTATGCTGGCAGCACAGCTCAACAGCATGATGCGGTCGACTCTTTACTTAGAAATGTCTGGGAAATGTGAGTCACACCGCTGAGGAGTTGTGGACGGTAAGCTCTGGAGAGTGAGACCGAGTTTCATCAATGGTTGTCTCCACTCAACCAGCAGCCAGGGAAGGTCGGGTGCGACAATGATGCAAACCAGTCTGCGACCCTTCTTCAGGGCAATGTGACACACGTGCCAAGCACGAGCCATACAAGGCTCACGTGTTGACCTTGGTTGTCCAGCAATTTTTAAAACACTATCCCAGCCTACATGGCCTTCTGCAGAGGGCACGGTGTAACGCCTGCCTGGATCGACACACTCACATGGGCTGTAAAGGATAGGCTAGAGGCAAGCCACTCACCAAGCTGGACACCCAGAACCCTGAAACCCTTTAACCCCTATACAGTGATTTGGAATTACACAGGGCCCAAGTTGATCAATACCTGTGGAAGGCTGCAGTTCCAGAGAATAGTAGTCATGCAGGGTCAAAAACATTAATTAAGGAAGAGGAACAGAATGGGATGGCCAGGACTTAATCAGAAAACAAGCAGAGGTGAAATGTGGATCGGCCAACGAGGTATATAAACAGCAAGCAGGAAAAGTAGTCAGGTAACAAGCACACAAAATCATAAAACTGAACTGGGGGTAACAGTAACAAGAGGTTCATAGCTTTGTCTGGCAGTGGTCTGCAGACAGGAGGGGCCTAAAAAAGGTTGTGGTGTCTTCCCATTGGTTGTAGCTGAATGATGGTACTTCATCTGTGAGATACCCACCACCTACATTCAGCCAGTGGTTCTGTATCTGTCAAGGTAACGCAACCCAGTGGGTGACCATAACCTGCGTCCACCTGCACCGCTGGCATCGACTCCTTTCCCATCATTAGCACTATGCACGAAAGGAACACGTTGTCACCTGGCGACCGGAGTACAAATTGAGTGGACTACGTTGGTGACTTAACAGCCGTGTGTGGCAATGATGCAAACCTGTCTGCGGCCCTTCGGCAGGGCAAAATGACACACGTGCCTTATATGGCTCACGTGTTGAATCTGATTCTCCAGCAATTTTTAAAATACCATCCCGGCCTACATGGCCTTGTGCAGCGGGCACGCTGCTATGTGCTCACTTTCATCCTTCGCACCCAGCAGCTCAACAACTTTCATCGCTCCGGAAGTCTTAGGGTCTGGCGGTTAAACGCCTGAAATGCGATGTTCCGACACGCAGGAATTGGAATCTGCACATGTTGCAGCGTCTGTGGCAGCACCGCAGAGCCCTGCTGAAATACGGTCTGACGTATACCCTGGGCTAACTTGATCCAGAGGTGGTGCAGATCACGCTGCTGGAGTGGTGTCAGATCAAGGACCTATGCACCCTTCTACACAGTTTACAAATGTCGACGAAGATGTTTAGCACTGGCGATGCCATTCTCAGCGTGACAATTCTGGTCATCTACAAGATGGAGCACACTGTAAGCATTATTCGGAGTCAGGTGTTGGTCCAAGAGGAAGGGGAGGAAGTACAGGAGGAGTCATATGCAGAAGGGATAATAAGATCTACAAGGTCCAGACGGTGAGCGGCACCTAGGCGGCAGTCATGGTGGGGGAGAGGGATTAACAAGGGCGCATAGTATCAGCAAAAATTGTTGAGGAAGGTGCAGGAGCCCATGAAGAAATGGAGGACGAACTGGCGATGGGCATGGAAGACTCAGCAGATGAGTGAGAGCTTGCTCACATTTCGGCTGTGCGAGGTTGGGGGGAGAGGACAGAGGAAGGAGGCACGATTCTCACCTCTCTGCCACCAACACACCAAGGACTTGGTCCTCCTGGATGCACAAGACACATGAGCGCCTTCTTGCTGCACTACCTACAACATGACCCTCGGATTGTACGAATTCGAAGTAATGCTAACTACTGGGTTGCCACACTGTTAGATCCCTGGTACAAGACAAAATTTGGCGAAATAATTCCTGCCATAGAAAGGGACGCACGTATACAGGAGTATCTGCAAAAGATGGTACGGATTCTTAGATCTGCTTTTCCAGTAAACACCAGTGCTGCACAGAGTGAATCTCAACGCTTTGTCATGGATAGGAGGAAATGGTCTTTTACTTGTCCACATCTGAGGGACTGAGGGCTGGCTGCTGTGCTGAGATGGCATTGAGTACGGTGTCCCTGCAGAGTTGCACTTTTGGTCATAAACCAAATGAGTTGAAAAAGGACAGATGCTGGTGGAAAGGGGAACAGTTGTGTTGGAAAGGGGAAAAAAGTTTGTGTCCGTGGGTTTGGTGGTTAAGCAAAAGTAACATTTGATGAAGAAACACCATCTGTTACGGTGGGACTGGCAGATTTGGATAAGGTGGTATATACTATGTTACCGCTATATAACGAAAATTAATAAGAAAAGAAAGAGAAAGGTATATATCCCCATCAGCAGTCAATGTCCACCGTGCTCCCAGATGGAAAAGGAGAGGTTGGCAACTGGAAGGTTAGGTGGAGGATACAGATCTGTGTGGCTATGAAACTAATAGTTGCCTGAACCGAGTTAGACGCCACTCGGATCTGGAGACTGGGAGCCCTGTTAGCGTCACAGGGTCCACACGCCCACCCAGCCCAGGAACTCACTGTTAACATCACAGGGGCCATTCAGTACGCTGACCGTGTGCATTGGGGCCACACCTGTGGACAGCAGGCGCATCAGCAGCAGCAGGCCTGTTAATGCCACTGGGCTGCACAAGCAGGACTTGTAGTACAGGAGCTGGTCTTAACCGTTCTGCGTTACCAACTGTGGTGGCGGCCTGCATCGACGCCCTATCCCTGCCTACCTCTAGCCTAAAGCCGCAATGGGTTCAACACATGGAGGTGTGCTCTTTCGGAGCATAATAGAAGACTGCGCACCTCCTTGTTGGCTCCAGCCCGTTTTATAACCTGGGTCCGCCCCAAACCAGGGTGGACCACAATGCACCTCCTGGAGACAAAAGCAGAGTGACACGTCATGAGTGGCATAACTAGCGTCCTATTTGGAACCGCAACTTCAATAATGACCTCATGGCTGCCACGACACAAACACCTCACCAGTCATCGTCTGGCCATCAATAATGAGGTGACGAGTCATAGGGGCGGGCCTCTGCAAGGCATTTGGGAGTGGCCTGGCCACATCGTCAGGACACCTGATGCCCTGTGGTCTATATGGGCCCCCCACATCAGGGGCAGGGCCAAAGAGTTAATTACCGGACCTAGTCTCTGATGCAGTAGGTGCCTGAGCATGCTCAGTAGCATGAAATACAGTCTCTGAAAAAAGACTATCAGCTTTAGCATGGTGTCTAGGCACAAAACAGGACTTAGACCCGGCTTGGAGTGCAAGTACCTGTGCAAAGAGGCTTTTCGCACTAAGTGTGGGAGCATGCGCTTTATCCCGAAATGAAGACTTAGCCTCAAGAATGGCACAGTCAGGCTGAGCATACTCACTAGGCGAAACACTGTAGTTAGGCTGCGGCTGGGGTAAATCGGCACACGCATGCGCACTAGCTGCCTCTCCACACTTAGACGTGGAGGAGAAATTGCTCTTCGAGTGTGGACTTGGAGATGCTGTCTATGAACAGAAGGAAAAGCTAAAGGAAGCCTCACTTTGTATCCCTCCGAATGATCAAATGCAGCAAGGAATTCCCTGAGTTTGCTATAAAATTAGCGTAGCAAAATGTGCATGACAGTGTCATGCAGAGGTGCTGCAAATAGATTTGCACCAGTGGGACACTAATGGAAGTCCAACAGTCACTTCTTGTATGCCACTAAATGGCAGAATTTTTTGCTATCATTATAGCTTATTAAAAAAAGAGCAGGAGGGTGTCCTGCACAGGTGCTAGAAATAGCTTGGCACCAGTGGGACAATAATGAAATACAACAGCCAGTTCTTGTATGCCACTAAATGGCAGCATTTTTTGCTATCATTATAGCTTATTAAAAACAGAGCAGGAGGGTGGCCTGCACAGGTGCCAGAAATAGCTTGGCACCAGTGGGACAAAAATGAAATACAACAGCCAGTTCTTGTATGCCACTAAATGGCAGCATTTTTTGCTATCATTATAGCTTATTAAAAACAGAGCAGGAGGGTGTCCTGCACAGGTGCTAGAAATAGCTTGGCACCAGTGGGACACTAATGGAAGTCCAACAGCCACGTTTAGGATGCCATTAAGTTTCCTCAGTGTTTGCTAGTATAATGGCTTAGTAACAATGAGTTTGAGTGTGCAATGCAGGCAGACGTGCTGCAAATATCTTTGCACTAGTGGGACAATACAGAAGTCCAACAGCCACGTTTAGGATGCCACTAAGTTCACTCAGTGTTTGCTAGTATAATGGCTTAGTAACAATGAGTTTGAGTGTGCAATGCAGGCAGACGTGCTGCAAATATCTTTGCACTAGTGGGACAATACAGAAGTCCAACAGCCACTTTTATGATGCCACTAAGTTCACTCAGTGTTTGCTAGTATAATGGCTTAGTAACAATGAGTTTGAGTGTGCAATGCAGGTAAACGTGCTGCAAATATCTTTGCACTAGTGGGACAATACAGAAGTCCAACAGCCACGTTTAGGGTGCCACTAAGTTCACTCAGTGTTTGCTAGTATAATGGCTTAGTAACAATGAGTTTGAGTGTGCAATGCAGGCAGACGTGCTGCAAATATCTTTGCACTAGTGGGACAATACAGAAGTCCAACAGCCACTTTTAGGATGCCACTAAGTTCACTCAGTGTTTGCTAGTATAATGGCTTAGTAACAATGAGTTTGAGTGTGCAAAGGGCAGGAGGGTACAGTGGCAGGGTTGTGGGTCTCTGGGTAGAGGAAAGGAAGCCTGCCTTTCTATCCCTCCTAATGGGGAAATGCAGCGAGGAAATCCCTGACCTTAGCTACACAGACGCTGTCATCTTGTGTAGCTGTTAAACTCTGTTTTCACGGACCTGTCACCTATGGCTCTGACCCTGCCGGTATTAGCCCTGAAAAGGACTGATAGAAACTTCTATCCCTATTCTGTACAGCGCTGAGTATAGAGCGTACACAGCAGTATCGGAGATAGGAGCTGCGCCAGCGGTGACTGACACCAAGGACGCAGAAGGCAGATAATGGCGTGCTGGAGGAAAATGTCCGTTTTTATAATGCAGGGACATGTGACATGGACATCCTATCACACATGCCATTGCTTCTCTGGCTAAAAGTCCACTTAGCTGTGTGTGTCTGGAATTGGCTGACATGCTGGCCCGCCCCACTACACGCGCGCGCTTAGGGAAGGAAGACAAGGAAAAAAAAAAAATGGCGATCGCCATTATCCATACAGCAGTGATCTGAATGCGCTGTTCCCGCACACTATACACTGAAATTTCATAATAGTGTGAGTCACAGAGTGACTTACACTATTACAGCGGAAAGCCAGCTAGTAATTAGCTGGTCTTTTTGCTGCTAGAACCGTTCTCGAACGTATCTAGAACTATCGAGCTTTAGCAAAAAGCTCGAGTTCTAGTTCTATCTAGAACAGCCCCCAAAATCACTCGAGCCGCGAACTGGAGAACCTCGAACCGCTAACCTCGCTCAACTCTACTCAGCATTTCTCAGACATAACCTGGAGTGGGTAAAAAGATGCAGAAGTGGTGCCCGTGTTTCTATTATACTTTTCCTCTGATTGTTCCACTCCAGTATTTTTTAACTTACAAATAGGGATGAGCCAGATCACTGTCCGTGCCGCCGTTTTGCCTTCACTAGACTAGAGAGAGTACGCTATTGGAGTGAGGGACAGTGCTATGTGCAGTTAGGAAAAAAAATACATTGTAGGGATAGGATGCTGTAGGAGTGAGGGAAAATGATAAGTGCATGTAATTCTAAATGAAATACAGCCCTACATCTGTGGCGCCCTGGACAAGCCAGGGGCCACAGGTAACAACACACACACACACCCCCACCTCCAGCAGTTCACAACAGACATCCCCAGTGAGACCTGATTCCTTCCCTTGGGTTCAAACAGACACACTAGGTGGGCGGAGTCAAGCAGATAGGCATGCCCACCGAAGAGTCTGGCTGGCCTGAGGCAGGAAACTAGAGCAGACAAGTCCAGGCAGAGGAAGAGAGAGGAGGTCTGCAGAGAGGCAGACGCAAACTGGGGCCTAGGTTGGAGCCTAGGGCCCTCGTGCAGCAGTCAGGCAGATGGTAGTGGCCATCTGCAAGAGCCGGGAAGACAGTCTGGTGGAACCGTAGGTAGCCGGGGCTGGGCGGTGGCCCACCGGTACCGGACCGGAGAGCCAGCTGGAAACCGGAGCGCAGGAGGAGTATACGGAAGGTGCAGGAAAGGACTTACATTACCAACCTGGGGTCAGGGGAAAACACCGCAGCCGTTTGTGGGACCCGTCCATCCAGCCGTTTGTTTTACCGGAGACTTTGTGTACATCATTGGCTGAGTGAGTACCACTGTGCCGTGTGGCACAGCGCTGCCCCCGCGACCCTCCACCTCGCCAGGCCCCGTAACCCGCCTGCCATCCATCCCTACCCCAGCACCGGGCCCCGGGACAACCAACCTCACCACGGAGGGGAGAACTAACATCCAGGCTGCTCCCTGTCATCGCTCCCGGGATCCCCGTCCAGAGGAGCGGTGGTGTCACCAATCTCACCACAACCGTGGGTGGCGTCACGGACAATCTCAAATCCCCACAATCAATCCCCACCCTTTTCACTCACGGGCGAGGAACGCCGCTCGAGTCCCCGGGATCCGGCCTATCGCTTGAGCCACCACTGAGTAGCAGCCGCAGCAGCAGTGGCCGGACCCGAGCAGTGGGAGAGCGCAGCGTCCCCTCCTCCGCCCGCGACACATCACACGTAGCTGTCAAAAACAGCAGCATACAGTCAGTGTAATCTATTAGCCCAGTCTACCAAAAACCAGTGTTTTCCAGTGTATCTTGTTTTGTGAATATCTCTGAAACCTCATACTGCGTTGTATACAGCTTTGCGTAGTGGTCAAAACAGCAGCGTACAAGCGGTGTAATCTATTAGTAGCCACAATACCACCAAATCTAAAAAGAGAAACAGAGTCTTAACCATTATTAAAAGCTGTCATATTCAGACATGACTGGCTGTTTTGAACAATAGTTTTTTCAAAATAAATGCTTTGGTTTCCTGGGATAGACACTGAGCAGCATGGGTGAGCTGCTTCAAGTCTAAATGGCTGGGACTGGCAGTAGCAAGTCTAGATGGCAGAGCTCCAGCTCGATCACAAATCCAACTATGAGCTTTTTAACTGCAAGAGCTATACTGTACGCAACTTGAGCTGAACATTAGGCTTTGTTGGGGGAACTTGGAAAACAGGCACTCTCTAGGGCTTTTTAAAAAAAAATGTGTTCTGTGAGGGTCCAATTCCAATCTCTGCTGTGATGGTGCAGTGTGAAAACAGAGTAGGCAGGGTGTAATGTAATGTGGGCTGAGCCTTAGGAGAAAACCATTTTAGCCCCTGTCCTAACACCACCGATAATTGGTGCACATTTCTCTGTCCGTGTTTCCTCCTACTTCTACTCCACTTCGTCCACCTCCTCTTCATTTGGTCAGTGTAACACCTACATGACCAACTTCAGCTCAGCACAGGCAGGGGAAAACAACAGCAGGCTTTACTGAGACTCAGCTTTTTAGGGTTGAAATTCCCCACCAAGCTGGAGCTGTGACAGACTCCGTATGGGCCTTTTTAAGATTATTGCTCCGTGGGACAACTTTGCCTATCCTGACTGTGTGGGTGAATTGAAGCTCTGTAAGGCCCTTTTTTAAAATTGTTGGTCTGTGAAGAATCTCTGAAATCCATCCTTGTGGGGTCACTGTTAACATTTTTAGTTTCTTCATTAACTTGCTATGTAACCATAATTGCTATGGGGACAGAAGCCCTTTAAGTCATTGTTCATTTTGCAGCCCCTTAGCCCTTACTACAACCATTAATACAGCCCCGAAATTGGGCTGTAAAATCTGTGCTGGTTTGGCATGCTCTTACCCCCATTTAGGTTCATTTTGCAGCCCCCTAGCCCTTACTATGACCATATTACAGCCCTGAACTTGGGCTCCCCCTTGACTTGTATGGGGTTTGTTGTCCGGCGTCAAGTTCGGGATCATGATCGGGTGCCGAACTCTATTTGTTTTTTGTGTGTGCTGGTTTAACGCACCCAAATATCCATGGGTTTGCTCATCCCTACTTACAAATACTTTTTACTTCGAGTTAGTATATCATATAAAATCCCAATTATTATTTATTATTATTATTATTAACCCCTTAACAACCTTTGACGTACTGGGTACGTCATGGTGACATGGTGCTAAACGACCCATGACGTACCCAGTACGTCATGGTGAAATCGGGGTCCCGGAGCCCCGGGGAGTGAAATTTGTTTAATTAAACGGTAGATTCGGGAAGGAGGGGAACTCTGCCTGACCTCAGGATGGGTGGTGCCTCCTCCCCGAACCTACAGAGGCTGTGATTGGCTGACGAACGCCGCTCAGCCAATTACAGTCACTGTAATGTTCCAGCCATTGAAAATGGCTGGAACATTGAAATCCAGCCCTGATCAGTGCTGCTGTAGCACTGGCCATTGGCTGGAGCTGGGTGATCGGTGCTTCACCCGCCCCCAGCTCTGATTGGAGAGACCGGTCTTGTGACCGATCTCTCCAATCACCGTGGATCTGGTGCCAGTGACCTGTGTCCGTCCCTGAAAGCCGAGGAGAGCGGTCTCTGCGGGTGCCCATCGGTAAGTTGCTGCCCCCGCCGCCCGCCCCTGTCCCCGATCGCCCTTCCAGCCTTGCCGCTGTCTCCTATTGCCCCGC
The DNA here is from genome assembly GCF_048569485.1 of Anomaloglossus baeobatrachus. NCBI lineage: Eukaryota > Metazoa > Chordata > Amphibia > Anura > Aromobatidae > Anomaloglossus > Anomaloglossus baeobatrachus. Next base: position 139,655,613 of record NC_134362.1, on the reverse strand, counting down.
CCGCCACCGCCAGCCCCGCCGCTGTCTCCAATCGCCCCGCCAGCCCTGCCGCTGTCTCCGATCGCCCCGCCCGCCACCGCCAGCACCGCCGCTGTGTCTCCGGTCGTCCCGCCCGCCAGCGCCAGCCCCGCCGCTGTCTCTGATCGCCCCGCCCGCCAGCCCCAGCCCCGCCGCTGTCTCCGATCCCCCCGCCCGCCACCGCCAGCCCCGCCGCGGCTCCGATCGCCACCGCCAGCCCCGCCGCTGTCTCCGATCGCCCCGCCCGCCAGCGCCAGCCCCGCCGCTGTCTCCGATCGCCCCTTCCGCCAGTGCCAGCCCCGCCACTGTCTCCGATCGCCCCGCCCGCCAGCCCCAGCCCCGCCCCTGTCGCCGATCACCCCGCTTGCCATTGCCAGCCCCGCCGCTGTCTCTGATCGCCACCGCCAGCCCCGCCGCTATCTCCGATCGCCCCGCCCGCCACCGCCAGCCACGCCGCTGTCTCCGATCGCCCCGCCCGCCAGCCCCAGCCCCGCCGCTGTCACCGATCGCCCCGCCCGCCACTGCTAGCCCCGCCGCTGTCTCCGATCACCACCGCTAGCCCCGCCGCTGTCTCCGATCGCCCTGCCGCTGCTCCTGATCCACCGCTGTCCCCGATCGCCCGGCCCGCCACTGTCCCCGCCGCCACGTTCGCCACTGTCCCCGCCGCCACGTTCGCCACTGTCCCCGCCGCCACGCTTGCCACTGTCCCCGCCGCCGTCGAACCCACCTTTTTCAGCCGCTGCTGCCCCCGAATTGGCCCCCACTGTTCCCGATCGGCCGCCGCCGCCGCCTCCTTCATCGGCTGCCACTTCTCCATCGCCACTACACCTCCTCCCCCTCCATGTGCTGCAAGCCACCCTCCCCCTCCATGTGCTGCAAGCCACCCTCCCCCCACATGTGCTGCAAGCCACCCTCCCCTCACATGTGCTGCAAGCCACCCTCCCCCCACATGTGCTGCAAGCCACCCTCCCCCCTCCATGTTCTGGGGGCCCCCCTCCCCCGGGGCCCCCCTCCTCCATGTGCCATCTCTCTCTCCCATCAGACTCTGCCCCCCTCCCCGATCTGCTGCCTGCTCTCTCCCATCCTCTTCATCTACTGCCCCCCTCACACTCCTCAATCTGTTGCCCCCTTCATCTGCTGCCTCTTCTGTCTGCTGTGATCCTGCTGCCTAGATCCATCCTGTAAGGTAGGTATCCCCATCTCACCTCCCTCCCCCCCATCGTCCGCCGCTTCTCCATCCGCTGCGCCCTTTCCCATCTTCCATCCGCTGCGTCCTTTCCCATCCTCTGCCACTCCATCCGCTGCGCCCTTTACCATCTTCCATCCGCTGCGCCCTTTCTCATCTGCTGCCCCGCCCTCTCGCATCGCATTATCCAGCGCAGTTGCTCACTTCCAGACTGGAGTGGATGATGTGATGCGAGACTCGTGCATTGCTCTCACGTTTGGCACTGGTCTTAGTGGCAGGCGCTCATATTTTTTTTTTTTACTGATGTCTGTATTTTTTATTTCGACAAACTAATTTTTTTGTATGGGGGGGTCTAGTTTCCAAAATGGGATCACATGTGGGGGAGCTCCATTGTTTAGGCACCTCACGGGGTCTCCAAATGCAACATGGCATCTGCTAATAATTCCAATCAATTTTACTGTGAAATGGCGCTCCTTCTCTTCTGAGCCCCGCCGTACGCCCAAACAATTGATTTCAACCACATATGAGGTACCTGTGTACTCAGGAGAAATTGCACAATACATTTTATGGTGCATTTTTTCCTGATACCCTTGTGAAAAAAAGCTACCTGTTTGAAAAAACAATTTTGTGGTAAAAAAAAGAATAAAATATTTTCACGGCTGAACATTACAAACGTTTGTGAAGCCTCCAGGGGTTCAAAGTGCTCACTAAACAGCTAGATAAATTCCATGAGGGGTCTAGTTTCCAAAATGGGGTCATTTGTGGGTGAGCTCCATTGTTTAGGCACCTCAGGGGGTCTCCAAACGCAACATGGCGTCCGCTAATAATTCCAACCAATTTTGCTGTGAAATGGCGCTCCTTGCCTTCCGAGTCCTGCTGTGTGCCCAAACATTTGATTTCCACCACATATAAGATATCTGCGTACTCAGGAGAAGATGCACAATACATTTTATGGTGCATTTTTTCCTGATACCCTTGTGATAAAAAAGCTACCTGGTTGAAGCAACAGTTTTGTGGTAAAAAAACCCCTTTTTTCTTTTCACGGCTCAACGTTATAAACTTCTGTGAAGCCCCCAGGGCTTCAAAGTGCACATCAAACATCTAGAAAAAATATTTGAGGGCTCTAGTTTCCAAAATGGTGTCACGTGTCACTTATGGGGGAGCTCCATTGTTTAGGCACCTCAGGGAGTCTTCAAACCCGACATGGTGTCCGCTAATGAGTGCAGCTAATTTTGCACTCAAAAATTCAAATGGCGCTCCTTGCCTTCCGAGTCCTGCCGTGTGCCCAAACATTTGATTTCCACCACATATGGGGTATCTGCGTACTCAGGAGAAAATGCACAATACATTTTATGGTGTATTTTTTCCTGATACCCTTGTGATAAAAAAGCTTCCTGGTTGAAGCAATAGTTTTGTGGTAAAAAACATTTTTTTTCTTTTCACGTCTCAACGTTATAAACTTCTGTGAAGCCCCCAGGGGTTCAAAGTGCACATCAAACATCTAGAAAAAATATTTGAGGGCTCTAGTTTTCAAAATGGGGTCACTTATGGGGGAGCTCCATTGTTTAGGCACCTCAGGGAGTCTTCAAACCCGACATGGCGTCCGCTAATGAGTGCAGCTAATTTTGCACTCAAAAATTCAAATGGCGCTCCTTGCCTTCCGAGTCCTGCCGTGTGCCCAAACATTTGATGTCCACCACATATGAGGTATCTGCGTACTCAGGAGAAAATGCACGATCCATTTTATGATGCATTTTTCCTGATACCCTTGTGAAAATACTAATTTTTATGGCTAAAGTAACATTTTTGTGTTAAAAAAGTAAAATTTTCATTTTTTCTTCTACATTGCTTTGGTTGCTGTGAAGCTCCTAAAGGGTTAATAAACTTCTTGGATGTGGTTTTGAGCAGAGTGAGGGGTGCAGATTTTAGAATGGGGTCACTTTTGGGTATTTTCTTTCGCCTAGGTTTCTCAAATCACTCTAAATGTGATGTGGTACCTAAAAGATCTTTTTTTGGAAATTTTGTTGGAAAAATGAGAAATTGCTGATGAACTTTGAACCCTTCTAACTTCCTAACGGAATTTTTTTTTTTTTCAAAAATTACGCTGGTGTAAAGCAGACAAATGGGAAATGTTATTTAGTAACTAATTTGTGTGACATATCTCTCAGATTTATGGGCATAAAATTTCAAGTTTTGAAAATTGCCAAATTTTCAAAATTTTCGCCAAATTTCTGACATTTTCACAAATAAACGCAAAACATATCGGCCTAAATTTACCACTGACATGAAGTACAATATGTCACAAAAAAACAATGTCAGAATCGCCAGGATCTGTTGAAGTGTTCCAGAGTTATAACCTGTCAAAGTGACACTGGTCAAAATTGCAAAAAATGGTCGGGTCTTTAAGGTGAAAACAGGCTGGGGGCTGAAGGGGTTAATAATATTTATTTATACAGCACCATTGATTCCATGGTGCTGTACATGAGAAGGGGGTTACATAGAGAATACATATCCAAGTTACAATAGACAGACTGGTACAGAGGGAAGAGGACCCTGCCCTTGCGAGCTTACATTCTGTAGGATTTCGGGGAGGAGACAATAGGTGGGGTGTTTATTGGGCGGCAGCTCCGCACGGTGGTGAGGCAGTAGCTGTGGTGGTGGTAAAGCAGTGAGGTTATTGAAAATTATAGGCATTCCTGAACAGATGAGTTTTCAAGTTTTGTTTGAAGCTTGCAAGTGTAGCAAATAATCTGATGTGTTGAGGCAGAGAATTCCAGAGGACGGGGGATGCTCGGGGGAAGTCTTGGTGGCAGCTGCATGAGGAGCGAATGAGAGAGGAGGAGAGAAGTTTATGGGTGTAGTGTGAAAAAAAAAAAAGTTCCCGGGTATGAATACATTTTTAAAAGCAGTATATTTTATGTATAACTAGCTGTAGTACCCGGTGTTGTCCAGGATAGTAACTGTTTTTCTTTCTCTCTCTGTCTGTCTCCCTTTGTCTGTCTCTTTCCCTATCTGTCTCTCTATCTATTTGTCTGTCTCTGGCTGTCGCTTTCCCTGTCTGTCTCTTTCCCGGTCTTTCTATTTCCCTGTCTGTCTGTCTATTTCCCTGTCTATCTCTTTCCCTGTATGTCCCTGTCTGTCTCTTTCTTTGTGTCTGTCTCATTCCCTATGTCTGTCTCCTTCCCTGTCTGTCTCTTTCCCAGTCTGTCTGTCTCTTTCCCTGGAGGCAGGTTTTTTGGAGAGTAACTGTAAAGCGCACATATTCTATGACGTTCCCGAAGTCAAATGGGGTGTCTGTGCAAAAAAAGTTTGTGATTGTACATGCAACGGTTTGGAATCCTTTAGCGGACATATACACATACACACACATATAGTACATACACTCAGCTTTATATATTAGATGTATATTAAGGGAGGGGGACTGTTAGAGTTTTGCATTGCCTTTCACTGATAGTTCTTAGTATTTTCAGCTTTTGATTATTTCTAGCTTAAAGCACCACTCCAGAATATTTTTTTTTCAACTCTGGAGTGATGCATTAAATATAAGTCCCCCACACCCTGCCTGATCGTCACCCTATTGTCATCCATTTCCAGTGTCGCTCTGTTCGGTCACTGGCGATTTGTGACCTGCCTGCTGTTCCAGTGTTACATGGAGCACGGCAAACAAACTGTGGACAAGAAAGCGCAAGAGAGTCTTAACTGATAAACAGTAAAGAGGAAGTTTAATGGAAAAACTCACCTATAGGGGTTGTGCCAGTCATAACTCCTATATTGGCATAATCGCAGGGTGAATCAGCTGCAGCCCCGAAAGTATGAATATGAGTGGCTGTAGAGGAGACCGGGTTTTATGCCGCAATTTTCACCAAATCCAGGAGGCAGATAGGGTTAATCCATGTCTTTTATTAAACAAGAAAAGGTCTACGCGTTTCGGGACTCAGCCCTCTTCCTCAGGATGTGTTAATGACACAATGTTAATTTTATCCTGTCATTAACACATGTCCTGAGGAAGAGGGCTGAGTCCCTTGAAACGCGTAGACCTGTTCTTGTTTAGTAAAAGACATGGATTAACCCTATATGGCTCCTGGATTTGGTGACTAGCGCGGCATAAAACCCGGTCTCCTCTACAACCACTCACATGGAGCGCGGCGGCTGCGGAGGTCGTAATACAAGTCTATGAAAGCCTTGTTCTGGCCTAGTTCTGACTCTCATAGTGTTGCATTGAACGATTGTAATGTAACTTCCGACTTTCAGGAAGTTTCGGGCACAATATAGTGCCATGGGATCTGGAGAGGTGCAAAAAAAGGATGAAAAACCTGGTGGATAAGTATGTGACAGAGGGGCTGAAAGTTAGGTTTAAAGCACCACTCCAGAGCTTAAAAAACAAACAAACAAAGGAAAAGCTAGAGTTTTTCTTTACATTCTTATTGAGTTGAGTCACACTCTTGGACAGATGGCATAATCTGGTACAGACCCCCTTGCTGTCCATTCATTGCACTAATTAAGTATGTTTAAAGTTTTCTGCATATAAATCTTCAATAAACCGCCGTGTTGTTTTTTTATTCTAGTTTTCTGAGGAATATGGATCAGTGTATACTATTTATTTAGGGTTCACACCAGCTGTGGTGGTCCAAGGACTCAAAGATCTCAAAGAAATTTTAGTAAATAAAGAACATGACTATGCAGACAGGCCTCATAACAGGCTGATTGCAGACATCTCTGGAACCAAAGGTAATCTTAGAGGTTTACTGACCCTGGAGGATGCTAAATTACTCTTCTAAAATGTCACTAATGACTTGGATAGAGAGGTGGACTTGTACTGGTCATGTACTGGTCATGTACTGGTCATGTACTGATCATATACAGGCAGCAGTTGACATATTTTCCCCTTTATAGATTTTTACTATGGATAATTAGTAATGAATGACTGAACTTCCTAAAGAATAGTTTCCATAGCTATTATTATTATTATTATTATTATTATTATTATTATTATTAGAAAAAGTATGAAAGCAGGATTGCCACAGCCCCTCCAGGAGGTATAGACTGTAAGCATACATGCGATTTGCACTAATGTTTTCTTAGAGAAGATCACTCCTCTACAAGACTATTTTATGCTGAATATTTAGGTGATATTCTTAAGGAGGAATTCTTGTATTATGTTATAAATCTGAATTTTTTTCTCCAGGTCTGGTAGTAGCTCCTTATGGGCAGGCATGGAAGGAGCACAGGCGGTTCACTCTTTCTACCCTTCGGAACTTTGGTTTGGGTAAAAAGTCCATCGAAGAGAGGATTTGTGAAGAGAGTATACATTTAATTACAGAGTTTAAGATGAGTAAAGGTAAATATCTTGATGCATAAATGAGATACCAAGAGAGTAGATAATGAAAGGGTTAATGCCGCTCTGCCATGCCAGGAATATAAATCCAGTAAATACTTTAAAAGTGATTTATTGTGTTACACGTTTCGGAGAGTCCATCTCCTTCTTCAGACACAATGTGATAGTGTCTGAAGAAGGAGATGGAGTCTCCAAAATGTGTAACACAATAAATTACTTTTAAAGTATTTACTGGATTTATATTCCTGGTATGGCAAATGCGGCATTAACCCTATCATTATCTACTCTCTTGGATCGGCACATGGGGCTGCAGCAACTGTGGTTTTATCTATGCCCATATAGGTGGTTGTAACTCTCACGACCCCTCTAGGTGAGCAGTACCTGTGTCCTACCTTCATTGTCTCTCCTGGGTAAGAACCTAGTTTGCGCTCCTTCCAGTTTTGTCTTTTGTTCTAAATGAGATACCAAGCAGGAAAAACTTCAACATGTCATCAATCCATTTAAAATTTACAATTAAATAAAAAAAAAAATAATTCCTCAATTAAATTGTCCGATATATAGTATAAGAATAAATATACAGTATGTAACCACCAAAATGGATAACAAAGCCCAGAATAATTTCAAATTTATAAAAAATATGTATTTTTAATTCAATTTAGTTACAGTAAAATACTAGACATAAGATATAATGGGAAAGAAAAGAGGTCTAAAGACCTTACATAACACAAAGATAGTAAAATGGATGAGTCTCACATATAAATGATCCTACTGCATAGTAAAATACAAGAAGCAAATGGCAGCATACATACGCAGTTACAATATTGTCATATATCTTAAAGGGAACCTGTCACCAGATTTAGCGACTATAAGCTGCGACCACCACCACTGAGCTCTTATGTACAGCATTTAAAAATACTGTATATAAGATCCCCGGCTGCTCTGTATAATGTAAAAAAACACTTTTATAATACTCACCTAGGGGGGGGGGGCGGCCTGATCGGTGTCGCTCTTTCCGATCCGGCACCTCCTCTCTGAGGCCTGGGTGCATGACGTTTCCTATGTCATGCGCACTAGCCGGCATTGAGGTCCTGCACAGGCGCACTTTGATCTGCTCTGCTGAGGGCAGATCAAAGTATTGTAGTGCGCATGCGTCAGTGGTCTTTAACCTTTCCTTGCACCTGTGCATTACAGTGCTTTGATCTGCCCTCAGAAGGGCAGATCAAAGAGTGCCTGCACAGGACCGCAGTGAACCTGTGTGGATGATGTAGAGACTATTCAGAAAAAGTCTGACTGGAACCCCTATGTGTGTGACTTAAGTGCTAGCCTAAAAATACATGACTATAATACAGAAAATAAGCTGCATACTAACCACTATAAAATATATTTTATAGTGGTTAGTGTGCAGATTATTTTCTGTATTATAGTCATGTGTTTTTAGGCTAGCCCCTAATTCACACACACAGGTTTTCCAGTCAGTCTTTTTCTGAATAGCATGGTGTTTCTTCTGACTGAGAACCCAGAACTCTGGCCTATTACCAGAATCTATTCACGATCCTATATAGCCAGGAGCCTGTCTGCCCATACCTGCAGATTTTTAATAGCACATGGAGACACTAAGGTTAGGTTCCCGAAAAATTAGACATTACCTTGTCGTTGGTTTTGGGCTCATTTGAATTGATCAATACATTTGCTAAACATCTCTACTACTTTCAAGTATTCATAGCAGTTTTGCAATACCATTTTCATATATTCATTATTTCCAGATAGCTAAATGTATTTTTCATTGTTCATAGTATCCCAATAGCAGTAATGCTTTGCCATTTTTCATGTTTAAAGGGAACCTGTCATCAGAAAATTAGCTATAAAGCTAAAAGTTCCCCCCTCTGCAGCTCCTGGGCTGCATTCTAGGAAGCTTCCTATAGTTTTTTTGGCACCTTTTATAACAAAATAAACACTTTGTAAACTGGTACCTTTTCGTATGCAAATTTCTAAAATCGTCCATGGGGGCGGGCTGCCTGGGGTCCGTTGCAGTCCTCCTGCAGATTTACGCCGCCCCCGAACGCTGAATTTCAAAAGCTCAGGATGCCGCCCCTGGGTGCCCGTGGTCCCGCGCATGCGCTGTTCCACTGTAGCGGTGCCGTGCACTGCGTGCACGTGTGACCGCTAGTGACGCTTTGCGCGGGCACGAGGTTATGGGCGGCGCTGTGAGTGTCATCAGTAAGTGCCGCCCATAACCTCGTGACCGCACTTTCCCCTATGACTCCAGCGTTATGCGCAAGCGCTCGCTGGCCAGATGACCGGACGTCACCTCCTTCCCATCCTGCTCAGCAGCAGGAAATAGATGGGAAGGAGGGGACGTCCGGGCATCAGGCCAGCGAGCGCTTGCGCATAACGCTGGAGTCATAGGAGAAAGTGCGGTCACGAGGTTATGGGCGGCACTTACTGATGACACTCACAGCGCCGCCCATAACCTCGTGCCCGCGCAAAGCGTCACTAGTGGTCACACGTGCACGCAGTGCACGGCACCCCTACAGTGGAACAGCGCATGCGCGGGACCACGGGCACCCAGGGGCGGCATCCTGAGCTTTTGAAATTCAGCGTTCGGGGGCGGCGTAAATCTGCAGGAGGACAGCAACGGACCCCAGGCAGCCCGCCCCCATGGACGATTTTAGAAATTTGCATACGAAAAGGTACCAGTTTACAAAGTGTTTATTTTGTTATAAAAGGTGCCAAAAAAACTATAGGAAGCTTCCTAGAATGCAGCCCAGGAGCTGCAGAGGGGGGAACTTTTAGCTTTATAGCTAATTTTCTGATGACAGGTTCCCTTTAAATTTTTATAGTGGTTAGTGTGCACCTTATTTTCTGTATTATATGATGATGTTGAGGCGTCATCTACACTGGGTTGGGTAGAATGAGAACGAAGATTGCAGCAGAGAGGAGGCATTGGACTGTAGAGGAGCGACACCCATTGGACCGGACCACCCCCTAGGTTAGTATTCTAAAAGTGTTTTTTACATCATACAGAGTGGTCTGGGCTCTTATATACAGTATTCTGAAATGCTGTATATAAGAGCTCAGTAGTGGTGGCCGCAGTTTATATAATCTGGTGACAGATTCCCTTTAAGTAATAAAAAAAAAGAAAGATCAATGTACACACAATTAGGCACAATATTACATAACAAAGATATATCTAGTTTCACACCAAATAGGTAATATGTTGCACAGAAGAGGTATATGAGCATATTAGTTAGTACCCATAAGAGAACAATGGATTAAAAACTAGCTTTAGCCATGATTGTATCAGTGAGACCATAACCTCAGAGCCCCAATTCGACGCGCTTTTCATTGTCAAGAAGGACCACAAGATACCTTGCCATCTAATAGTAGCGAAGCACAGATCAATGACATATGGTAAAACTTTAGTGCTCTGATGCACATTGAGGAGCCAATACCATGTGATGCAGCTTCAGCGTGTTTTTCCCTGCCTTCTGCTTGTGATAACTTTTTTCCTGTCAGCTCTAACCAGTGTGAAGCAGCTTATACAATCGATTCTGCACATTGCACTTACAGTGATAGACAGACAGTATCATTTCAGTTAATTATATGGATTCATTTCAGTTAATTATATGGATTCACGTATGACATTTCTGCTTTCTTTTATGAAAGAGAAATTATATTTTTAGTTACAGGGGGTCATACAGAACTGGGAGGGAGGGGAGGTGTCTGGAGCTACCCAAAGACTGGAGATCATATAACCCAACTATCTACAATGAAAGGGAAAAAGTATATAAATATAGCTGAGCTGGATTGAAACAAATTACAAATCTAGAATACTGCTCTTGAGAAAACATTACCTGTGTATAAAAGTTTAATTTTCAATAATTACTATAGTATTGTCTTTGCAGATACGCTACTTGATCCACACCATGTCATTGATAATGCCGTGTCCAACATAATTTGTATGATTGTGTTTGGGAGACGTTATGAATATAATGACCCAACGTTCCGAGATATACTTAACCTTGTACATGAAAATATGAAGGCAGCTTCAGGTATTTGGGCTCAGGTAAGACAAATTTGGGCCAACAGTATCTGTTCTCTTGTACTTGTGAAGACTGTTTTAACCAATGTTCACTAGTGTGGACCTTTACAGGGCTTTCTGGTTTGTAAAATAACCAAAATAAAGAATTATCATATTACTTGCCCAACTATTAAAAGGAATGGTGGTAAGTTCCACGAATCACTTTCTATGAACTGGAAAATTCTTTATTATGTACAGTGCTTCTTCTATTTTTTACTTTGGGGCTTCCTGTGTACATTACTAATGAGGAGCGTCACCTACAAAAATGTAGTTAGTTGGGCCACCTAAAAAAACACCAGTTGGAGTGGTTGGAATCATCCCTTGGCCCTGGGGACAAAGGAGATCCAAAAAAAGTCCCCTTGATCCATATGAGAATACAAATATTATTAAAGACTCATGATTGTCAAGTGATAGTGTTGCGGGCAGGGGCCGCTGCTGCTTCTCTCTCGGGGGGCCTGCTAGGATCCGGGCTCACTGCTGCGGCTCGAGTGGTGACTGGACCCAGGCTCGCATGGCCGCCTGTCCTCACAATCGTCGGAAAGGGGGGTATTTACAAGGGAGGTTGTCTGTGATGCCACCTGTGGGTTGCGATGAGAGATGGTGACACCACCGCTGCCTGGTGATGGGGCGCCCGGGGCTGATGGAGTGGGGCAGCAATATGGGATCCCCTCCACGGGTAGAGGAGGTGTAGTCCCGGGGCCCTGTGTCGGAACATGGGAGGGATGACTGCTGGAGGTGGCACGCTCGACCGGACCGGGGGACAGTGGTGTACTCACAATTCAATAATTTCACACAAGTCCAGTAGTAAACCAAGTTGCCAGTGGCCGGCTGCCTTTGGAGGGTTCACACGGGTCCCACACCCAGGTTGATGAGCAGATAACCCTTCCTCCTGCACTTTGTTTACTTCTCTTTTGGACGACGTTGCATGGAACGGAGAAGTCCACTCCCAGTTCTATTTGTGTTGGGAGCTGTGGCCCGCGAAAGCTGACCCTTGCGATTTTAGTGGGTTCTTGGCGGACACCCTATCCCCGGCGTTGGGCTTCCGTTTCGCTCTATCTGGGCAGTAAATTGGGACAATGTCTGGAACCTTGTCCCCGGCTGGTCAATTGGAGAGGGGCTTGCAACCTTCCTCGCCCTAGGGTCCAGGCACCCCAACTGTGCACGGCCTCCGGACCGGATTCCCGCTGTGGGTATCGGCGGGCTACAACCCTGCCCCACTCCACTTTAGGTCTCCCGTGACCAGATCTCCGTCGCCTGTGGCTGTGCTCACCGTCTGCCACTTAGCCAAGTAGTCCAGGGGCTACGACCCCTGACTACACTACAGTCAGCTCTCCACACTTCAACTGTCAAAGCTTGTCTCTGGAGTTCCCACCCTTGACTCCTCAGGACCCCTAGGTAAGCATTCTCATCCACTTGATCCCGCCCACTGGTATGTCCTAGTTATCATGAGGGGGTGACCAGGGTTTTATGGCTGAGTGTTATGCCTAGGTGTGGGTTGTGATGGTAACAAGGAGGATGTGAACTATTTGTGACTACCTTGTTTTGCCAGGGCATCACACTCCCCCTTGGTTGAATACAGCCTGCCCGCGGGCTGTCCGGCCACTGACGTTTATTTTTTCAGGAACTGTAAAAATAGAAAAGTAACAAGGATAAAACATGTAAAACATTTATCCCTTATGGGAGGCACATTACTTGAATGTTGCAAACACTGAAAACAATCATCTACATTTCCTGTTTTCTCCCGCCACTCAAAACACCTGAACTTACCCTCGGTGCCACCGCTAATCCAAGTGTACACCGTTTCGGGTTCCTGGGGGCGTTTGCAATGTCTGGGCAAAGTCCCTCGCCCGCCAGTCCACCCCAAGAGTTCCAAAGTCCGGGAACCCTTGGCCTGGAGGTTAGGCACCGGTTTTGTTAGTGACTGGGCCTCGGCCGATTCTACTGCAGGCCCTTTCTCCAACCAACCTCTCCAGAGGTGTTGCAGTCCTGACAGTGGAGCTAACAAGAAAGTAGGTAGGGTTAATTACAAGACCCAAGAAAGTTTTTGGGTTGGCTCTGCCAGTTCATGAGCCATGGTCCATAACTTAACTTTCAATGGGAGGTACACATTTTAACTGTAGGAGGGTAGCCGGGAACCGCTACCTACTTCATTCTCCACCACGGGTCTCCAGTACCACCTCCACATGGTACACCACTCTGGACCCGATGGTAGCTTGCCGCAGGTGATCTTTCTCCTTATAAGTAGAGATGAGTGATGTTCGAGGCTCGAGGTTCGCCAATTTCATGTTCGAGTGATTTTGGGGGGTGTTCGAGACGTTCAACGAACTCGAGCCTTTCGCTAAAAGCTCGACAGTTCGAGTAGCGTTCGAGAACGGTTCGATCAATAAAAAGCCTAGCTAGATAGTAGCTGGATTTTCACTGTAATAGTGTGAGTCACTGTGAATCACGCTATTATCAAAATTCAGCGTATAGTGTGCGGGGGGACGGGGTTTAGATCAGTGGTGCTCAGCAGTGCTGAGAGAATGACGATCACCATTTTTTTTTCTTTTTTCCCTAACCGCTCGTACAGTGGGGTGGAAGGCTGTCAGCAAATCACAGAGACACACACTGCAAAGTGGATTTTTGCCAGACAAGCAAGGGCGTGTGTCATAGGCTGTGCATGTCACATGTCCTTGCCTTATAAGACACGGCCATTTTCCACGTTGCCGCCATTATCTCTCTGCTGTGTGAGGGTGACAGTCACCGCACCCGCTGCTTCTGCTGCTGTGTGCGCTATAGAGATACAGTGCAATCTACACAGCTCTTTAGGGATTAGGGACTACTGGTTATTTCAGCCCTTTTCAGGGCTGATTTACAGGCGTTCATAGCCATAGCTGATAGGCAGGTCCATGCTAACGCTGTACAGGGCTTTAGATAACAGCATCTGGCTACCTCAGCTCAGGCAATTCCTTGCTGCATTTTTTCATTAGCAGGGATAGAAAGTGAGGCTTCCTTTGCTGTCCACTGACCCACAGCACCCGTGCATTCTACCCACTTGCCCATTTTGGCCACACTATTTTATTTCCCCAAAGAGCTGACACTTTTTCTGGCATCCTAAAAGTGTCTGGAATACTAAGTTAGTGTTCCTTTGCTGTCCACTGACCCACAGCACCCGTGCATTCTACCCACCTGCCCATTTTTGCAACACAATTCTAATTGCAACTGTGCTGCCACTGTTAGAGGCATACTAAAATTGACTGGGATAGTCAGTGTTGGTTCTTCAACTGTCAATAAAGCTAGACCACCTCTGCATTGTACACACCTGTCCATTTTTGCTACTCAATTCTAATTGCAAACTGTGCTGCCACTGTTAAAGTCATACTAAAACTATCTGGGATACTACCTTAGTGTTCCTTTGCTGCCAATCACGGTACAGCACCTGTGCATGCTACACACCTGTCATTTTTGCTACTCAATTCTAATTGCAAACTGTGCTGCCACTGTTAAGGGCATACTAAAATTGACTGGGATAGTCAGTTTTGGTTCTTCAGCTGTCAATAAAGCTATACCACCTCTGCAATCTACACCACCTGTCCATTTTTGCTACCACATTATAAGTGTCCAATTTGTTGCTAACAAAATGAGTGGCAAAAAGACAGATGCTGGTGGAAAGTGGAACAGGCGTGTTGGAAAAGGAAAAAAAGTTTGTGTCCATGGGGTAGGTGGCAAAGCTACATTAACATCTGCTGAAGAAAGGCCATCTTCCAGCATAAGTAAGATGTCTACTACTTTCCGTGGACAATCGGATGTGCTCCCTTTTTTACGGAACCGAACAACTGTAACAAAGGTAGATGATGCACAAAAAAAGAACATGCTTGAATGGATCGCAAGTGCTCCAACAAGTGTTCTCTCCTCCACCTCAACTTCAACATCCAAAAAACAACAGTCCTCTGAGTTGTCACCCCAATCGCACTTGCTTTCTCCCAGCTCTCAAGTATCCACCCGCCCTACAGAGTATGGTGTAACAGAGATGGCTGAGTCTGCAGAGCTGTTCAGTCACACTATAGGCTGGGAATCAGAGGTCTGCTCCCAAGCTACAGTGAGTAAAGACCAGGAAATGATCTGCAGTGATGCCCAGAAGCTTTGTGAGTCTGATTCAGGCCCTGATGACAACGTTTCTGAGCATAATGTAGACCCTCATTCACAAACCGTAACACCTCTTGGTGGAGACAATGAGGAACATACTGATGATGATGAGACTCAGATACCTGATAGGCATGACAACTTAACTATTCTGTCAGGGCAGGAAGAGGTTAGGTCTGAGGGCGAGGGGAGTGCAAACACAACGCTTGATGATGAAGTTCTAGATCCCACTTACTGTCAACCCACAGTCAGGCACCCGAGGAGTTCACCAGAGGCAGTGGAGGAGGATGCGACTGACGACGAAGTTACCTTGCGTCTTCCTGGACAGAGTCGGAGTACTGGATGCACATCAACAACTGCATCCTCAGCCACAACTCTGCCTCTGAGCACAAGTCGGGGCGGCTCTGCAGGTCACATGGGCTCTAAGCTTTGCCTAGCCTGGTCCTTTTTTGACATCGCAAAGGATCTCCCAAATCATGTGATCTGTAAGATTTGTTGCCAATCTATAACTAGAGGCCAAAACCTCACTAGTTTGACAACTTCTTCCATGAATCTTTACATGAATAACAAGCATAAGTCCCAGTGAGAAGCTCACTGTGCTACAATGCGGCCTAGCGGAGCGGGCCAACCACCGTCTGCCCCTTCAAGTGCATCCACGCACTCTTCATCCTCTGACTGTGGGGACAGCTGTCACACATGATTTTCCACGCAGACCTTCCACCTCTTTAACCGCAACAGGCAGTTTGCTTGGCAGGTCGTCAGTTGTTTTGGAAGGGGAAACAAGTGCTGGTGTAGAGCTCTCTCAGACATCAAGAGCACCAAGTTTGGATGAAGGCAACATCATGTCTCCGCCTGCACTTTCCTCACAGACCTGCAGTTTTCCAGGGACAGCCTACTCAACACCGTCTCCACACAGCAGCCAGATCTCGGTCCCTCAGATGTGGACAAATAAAAAGCCATTTCCTCCGAGCCATGACAAAGCTAAGAAGTTGACTTTATCCCTCTGTAAGCTACCGAAATGCTGCCTTTCCGCCTGGTGGACACAGAGGATTTTCGAGACCTTATGTCAGTCGCAGTGTCCCAGTACCAGATACCCAGTCACCACTACTTCTCCAAGAAAGGTGTGCCTGCACTACACCAGCATGTCGCACACAACATCACCGCTTCCTTGAGAAACTCTGTGTGTGACAGGGTGCATTTCACCACCGATACTTGGACCAGTAAGCATGGACAGGGGCGTTACATGTCGCTGACTGGGCACTGATTAACTATGGTGAGAGATGGAGAAGGGTCTGCTGTACAAGTCTTGCCGTCCCCATGACTTGTGCGTCAATCCTCTGTATGTCGAAGTTCTACCACTGCTTCTGCCTCCTCAACCTCGTCTGGGTCCTCCACCTCCGCCCCAAGCCTGCCTGGTCAGGCCACCCGCGTTGTAACTGCACACAAGGAATCCCGCACACCTCCTTACTATGCTGGCAGCAGAGCTCAACGGCATCAGGCGGTCTTTACCTTGAAATGTCTTGGAAATAAGAGTCACACAGCTGAGGAGTTGTGGTCAGCTCTTGCGAGTGAGTTTACTAAATGGTAGTTTCCACTCAACCTGCAGCCAGGGAAGGCCATGTGCAACAATGCTGCAAGCCTGGGTGCGGCCCTACGCCGGGGCAAGGTGACACACGTGCCTTGTATGGCTCACATGTTGAACCTTGTTATCCAGCAATTTTTAACCCACTATCCCGGCCTAGATGGGCTTCTGCACAGGGCACGGTCACTCTCTGCTCACTTCCGCCATTCAACCACCGCAGCTGACCGACTTGCATCGCTCCAGAAGTCTTTCGGCCTGCCGGATCATCGCCTGAAATGCGATGTGCCGACACGCTGGAATTCGACTCTCCACATGTTGCAGCGACTGTGGCAGCACCGCTGAGCCCTGGTGCAATACGTTATGACGTATAGCCTGGGCCAATGAGATGCAGAGGTGGGGAAGATCACACTGCTGGAGTGGTCTCAGAGCAAGGACCTATGCACCCTTCTGCACAGTTTCGAAATGGCAACGAATATGTTTAGCACTGACAATGCCATTAACAGCTTGACAATTCCAGTCATTTACATGCTGGAGCACACGTTAAACACTATTTGGAATCAGGGGGTGGGACAAGATGAAGGGGAGGAAGTACAGGAGGATTCATATGCGCAAGGTATACCAATGTCTACAAGGTCCAGACGTTCAGCATCACCAAGGCGGTAGGCATGGGACGGTGGGGGAGAGGGATTAACAAGGGTGCATTGTAGCAGCCAAAATGTTGAGGAAGGTGCAGGAGACCAGGAAGAAAGGGAGAACGAACTCTCGATGGGCATAGAAGACTCAGCAGATGAGGGAGACCTTGGTCAAATTTCGGTTGAACGAGGTTGGGGGGAGAAGTTAGAGGAAGAGAGCATGGTTATCACCTCGCCGTCACAAACACAGCGAGGACTTGGTCCGCATGGATGTGCAAGACACATGAGCGCCTTCTTGTTGCACTACCTACAACATGACCCTCGGATTGTCCGAATTAGAAGTAATGATGACTACTGGGTTGCCACACTATTAGATCCCCGGTACAAGTCCAAATTTGGCGAAAAAATTCCAGCCATAGAAGGGGACGCTTGTATGCAGGAGTATCAGCAGAAGCTGTTACTCAATCTTAGCTCAGCTTTTCCCCCACCACCAGTGGTGCATGGAGTGAATCTCCCAGTTTTAACATGCCAAGCATGGGACTGTCTCGTCATTATCAGTCTAACCGTACCAGCAACACCGTATCTGGTGCTGGTAACAGCAATTTTATGGAATCATTTCATAATTTTTTTTAGATTATCCAATGCAAGGCCACAAGAGACAAGAAGTCTGACACATAGTCAATGGCTGGAGAGGATGATACAGGAGTATCTCCAAATGAACATCGATGCCATGACTTTGCAACTGGAGCCTTGCTCATTTTGGGCTTCAAATCTTGAAAAATGGCCTGAGCTCGCCACTTACGCCTTGAAGATCTTGTCGTGTCCCGCAGCCAGCGTTGTCTCTGAACGTGTCTTCAGTGCTGCTGGGTGTGTGCTGACAGATAAGCGCACGCGTCTGTCCAGTGACAATGTGGACAGACTAACGTTCATCAAGATGAACAAGTCATGGATCCACAAGGACTTTACTACCCCGGTGTCATCCTGGGGAGAGCAAAGGGTGGCGTATTTTGGAATGTGCTTCATGCAAATCAACTTGTCAAGTTTGCAAGTGGGGCACAAGTGATGCCACTGAAGTGGGGTCTGTGGGGCCCAGTTTTTGGAAAAAAGGGAGACTCAGCTTGGAGTACCCTTGATGTGTTTTACATGATTTTAGAAGGGCATGACATGCCTATATCTGTGTCTCCTCCTCTTTTTCCTCATCCAGCTGTTTTGTTTTTGCATGAGTATATGTCCTTGTCACTTTCCCATGTGTTTGTGGTGTCTTGGGAGTTGTCACCTTTTGGACACCATTGTTTTCTATGTGTTTTTATGTGTTTGTGTTTGCCTCCCATTGTTTTCAATGGGGTTCGAGAGGTTCGTCGAACGGTTCATCGAACCGACCTCGAACGGGGCCTCCATTCAATGAACCAAACCCAACTCAAGCCTTCAGAGGCTTGCTCATCTCTACTTATAAGTGCAGGCATGCACATCCGCTCTACACTCTTCTCGGGCAGCGATCTCCCTGCGCAGCTGCTGTTGCTGCCGCTCCCAGTACGGGGCACGGGTTCCATGCTCCGCCTTCTGTTCGGGAATCAGGCCCACACAGATGCCCTCGGCGCCGGCGACGACCGGACTTTCTGCCATGGGCGCCATCGCTCAGTGGCCTGCTCCTCCTCTCTGCAGGTACACCCCGGCTGCTCCACAGCTGGGATGGGGTACTTGGGAGTGGCTGGCGCCGCAATCGGGGTAGTTTTCCGGTTGAGGGCCGCCTTGTTGCTTTCAGGCGGACTGCTGGAGTCGTCGTCACCACTGTTGCGGTCGGGCAGACTGCCGGGGCCGACATCATCACTGTTGCGGCCGGGCGGACTGCCGGAGCCAACATCATCACTGTTGCGGCTGAGCGGACTGCCAGAGCCGACATCATCACTGTTGCGGACGGCCGGGGAAGACATCATCAGGGTTGCGGCCTGGCTCGGGGCTGAGATGGGTGCCAGATCGAGTGTACAGGCGAGGCCCAAGGTCCCCATTGCTGGGTCCTCCTTTTCAGACAAGATGGGTTCCGCTGCCGTTGCTTGGGGTAGCAGGCCGATCGGGGCACTAGCCGTGGACACGGGTGGCGAGGGAGGCGATGTGGCGGATGGGGGCAGGCCGGACCCCTCAGCCAGGACGGCCGGTTCCTGGAGAACATAGGGGCGTGGGTCACTGCTTACCCGCTCCTCCAAGGACATCTCCTGCTCGCGTGCTCGGATGGCTGCAGCCAGGCCCTTCATTTCGGTTGTCCACCGCATCAAGATGAAGTGTGCCTGGGCCTGGATACGGCGGCACATCTCTCCGTTTGCTCCTCTCTCCGTCTGCTCCTCAATCCAGTCGGTGGTTCCGGGAACGGGACTCTCCGCACGCTGGTTGCCAAACTGCTGAGACATCTTGTTGCTCTTGTGTCCAGGAATGGGATTTGGCAAAGTCCTGGTGTCCCTTTTATCTTCTTGGATCACAAGCTGCTCTTCCTCTCCTCCCCCCTGGTTTTTCGACAGCAGTCTAGCGGGACCCACTGTCCTTTGCGCTTCCTGTCTGGGAGTTACCAGCTTCCGCCCGCGTTCCAAGGGGGCGGGGGTTCAACTTTGCGCCTTTTTCGGGGAAGAAGATGACGGAGTTGTCGTTTTTGGCGCCAAAGATTGCGGGCAAGATGGCGGCAGTTCAAAATTTTCAAACAGTTCAAAGCAAGGCGCACGTCATCAATTGATGGGGTAAGAATCCTGTTTGTGACGCCAGGTTGGGGTTGTTGCGGGTGGGGGCCACTGCCGCTTCTTTCTCGGGGGGGCTTGCTCAGGTCCGGGTTCGCTGCTGCGGCTCGAGTGGTGACCGGACCCGAGCTCGCACGGCCGCCCGTCCTCACAATCGTCAGAAAGGGGGGTATTTACAAGGGAGGTTGTCTGTGACGCCACCCGTGGGTTGCGGTGAGGGATGGTGACACCGCCGCTGCTTGGTGATGGGGTGCCCGGGGCTGATGGTGTGGGGCAGCAAGATGGGATCCCCTCCACGGGTAGGGGAGGTGTAGTCATGGGGCCCTGTGTCGGAACACGGGAGGGATTGCTGCTCGAGGTGGCACGCCTGACCGGGGGACAGTGGTGTACTCACAATTCAATAATTTCACACAAGTCCAGTAGTAAACCAAGTTGCCAGTGGCCGGCTGCCTTTGGAGGGTGCACTCGGGTCCAACACCCAGGTTGATGAGCAGATAACCTTTCCTCCTGCACTTTGTTTCCTTCTCTTTTGGACGACTTCACATGGAACGGAGAAGTCCACTCCCAGTTCTATTTATGTTGGGAGCTGTGGCCCGCGAAAGCTGACCCTTGGGATTTTAGTGGGTTCTTGGCGGACACCCTATCCCCCGTGTTGGGCTTCCCATTTCACTCTATCTGGGCAGTAAATTGGGACAGTGTTTGGAACCTTGTCCCTGGCTGGTCAATTGGAGAGGGGCTTGCAACCTTCCTCACCCTAGGGTCCAGGCACCCCGACTGTGCACGGCCTCTGGACGGGATTTCCACTGTCGGTACCGGCGGGCTACAACCCTGTCCCGGTCCACTTTAGGTCTCCCGCGACCGGATCTCCGTCGTCTGTGGCTCTGCCCACCGTCTGCCCCCTAGCCAAGTAGTCCAAGGGCTACGACCCCTGACTACACTACAGTCAGCTCTCCACACTTCAACTGTCAAAACTTGTCTCTGGAGTTCCCACTAGTGATGGGTAGTTTGTGAGTGAGTAGTTCAAAATGAACTAATCTTCAGAGTGAACTAGTTCATTTAGTTCACCATCCTGACAGAGATTAGTTCATTATGAACTAAACAGCAAGTGGGAGGAGACAGAGAGCGATCCCTCTACAGCTCCAGGAAGCTCCCTGCTCTCACACTTACACTCACACTCCTGATGCTGGAAAAGAAGGTAGTAAAACACTATACCACACATCAAATACAAGTATAATAGTAATAATATTAATGAAAACTGAAATTGCACAGTAGACAGACACAGCTCATGTGTGTGTATGAGAGAGAGAGAGAGAGTTTCTGTGTGTGTGGTTCATGCCCCTCACCTGTCTTTGTGATAAGATTAGCCTCCTGTAGAGGATCAGCCTCCTGTAGAGGATCAGTCTCCTGTAGCCTAGAAGATCAGTCTTGCTAAAATCTTTACCACTGGCTCCTGTTCTGTTCTCAAAATGGTGGATGCTGAACTGCTTCTCCGCTCCCTCATACACATTCATTATGAGTCAGTACTCTACACTAAGATAGGGGGCACTGCTGGGCTCAGTGAGATGCATCAGATTGAACTAGGCCGCCCTGATTCATTCTCAGTAGAACATTTAGTTCAGCAGTTCATATAGTTCATTTAGTTCACAGGTCACATGATGCATTTCCTATCAGCTCCTCACAGGATAGGGTGGAGAGAAATACTGAACTAAATAAACTAAATGAACTAATCTTTTGAACTAATCTTTTCCGTGAACTAGTTCATGGTGAACTAATCACCAAAATGAACTAGAGGGGCGTGGCCAGCAGCTGATGGAGCAGGACGCTTGAAGTACAGTCTCCTCACCTCATCTTCTAAAGCAACTCTTTTAGCAATACCAAAAATGATGGTTTGTCATTAATTTTTTATCAGCAGTATCAAATAGACTCTGTGGTGATTTTGAGACCTTTCCTGTCTTTTTTCTCTGAGTAAAACTCCTGACTAATATTAAGTGCCACTTCTGTGAGGGCATTTTCCTGAAACAGTGATTTATCACCTCAGGCTGTTGATAGACCTCTGGTCTGATTAGACTGTACGATTTGGACTTTTTCTAGCAAAGAATCTTTTTAAAAATACCTATAAGACATTTATTCAAGATTTTTACCCAGGCACAAAGAAGAGAAAAAAAATAAAGAAAGTTGTGAAGCCCCACAGGTGTTGTGTCGGTGCTGGTGCATTACCTTCAGGGACTCCACGTGGATGGAACACAAGGTCAGGACACTGCAGGGGATCTCTCTCTGTCACTAGCCACACCTCTTCGTTTGCGGTAACTTCTGTTTTCGCACACTGCTGTTGTTTCTTGGCGCTCTTTTCATGGTGGCAATATGGCGGCGCTTCTAATTTTTCAAGCGGACCGCCCAGGCACATGGTCACCTGTCTGAACAGGTCTAGTCCTTATCCTGTTCACAGAGCCAGATGTGAAGCCCCACAGGTGTTGTGTCAGTGCTGGTGCATTACCTTCAGGGACTCCACGTGGATGGAACAGTCTGGTCACAGGTAGGGAACCTTCTTTTAGGATTTTCGTGACGCCACTCTCGGTAATGCGGTCAGGGTGACCGCCACTGCAGATTAAGGGGTGCCTGGGGCTGATGGTGGGTTCAGTCAGTTGTAGTGGCCTCCCGAGAGTGAGGCAAGCCCCAGGGCCCTGTGTAAGTGTGAGGCACCACAAGTCACAGAATGACTCACACGCACAAGCAGAATGTCTTTCAGGGGTTTTACTCACATTAGATGGCAGGGTGAGTAACCCGGGCGTAGCTGGGATGAACCAGGCTGGAACCAGGTATCCTTCTGGCTGGCTGATGAGGGTGACTACCAACTCACCTTCCTTAGCCCTTTGTGTTTTTGTGGTGACCCCGACTTGAAGTCCCTACAGGGGTCACCTAGGGAAGTTGCTGCTGCTTGTTCGCCCCTCGTTTCAGCCCGTTTGCTTGTAGCCTGGACCAGGTCACTCAGGCTGCTTGCCTCCTGTGAACTATGGGCTCTCTCTTTGCTACGTGGCTGCGGACTCTGTAGTGTTGTCTTGGAGGTCTGAAGTGCCCCCTCAGGCAGGTTTGGCAGAAGAAAGGTGAATCTATCTATCACTGGGACCTGTTACCCTTGCGGGCCTGGTACCTCCCTGGCAGTCCCCTTACTCTGCCACCCCTTTGCTCTCTCTAGCCTTGGGTGGATTTCGGGTGGCACTACCAGTTGACCGATCTCCCTCGTCGGTAGTCACTGCGCGGACGCTGTTAAAGTGCCCCAGCTCCAGGGTCCTCTTACTGCGACTGCTCTCCCTGAGCTGCACACTAAACTGGCTCACTGCTCCTCCTCTCCTGTTCTTGCCTACGCCACCTAGCAACCAGGCTCTTTACCACACCCCCTGAGTGGACATGGAGGCCACGCCCCCTCCTGGAATCTCTCAGGAGTCCTCCCAAAGTTAAATGTGTGAGACCTGATTATTATGCGCCCGTGTAGTCACACCTCGGTCAACCTTCTGGATTACCCGTATTGTACTGCCCCCAGCATGGGTGCAGTACTCAGTGGTGCCTGACCAGGTCAGGGGCGCCACAAAGTGAAAAAAGATAATACAGATTACTATAGCCAGTGGTGTGTTTCTCTGAGGTAATAATTTGACTGCACTATTTGTGCAGCAGCAGCTTCTCAAATAAGGAGTGTGACAGCTTACAGGGTCTGTGGTCCGGTTAATGTTAGCCTGTCCTGGATAAAGGGACTTTTTCTGAACATTTTAAGACCTTTTGTGAAAAATTCTGTCAAGGCACAAAAAAGTTATATCCATCTAAACTTGGCAGTACTATGTCGGCGATGACTTGAATGAACTCCTAAGGTGAAATTGTAGCTGTGCAGTTTACATGGGGGAGGTCCCTGGAGGAGGGCAATAGTAATAATTTCTTAAAAAAATAAATCAGCTCAAGCATATTTGATAGCTGCATAGGAGAGAAGCCCCTTCTGGTCAATTTAAGAGGTTTCTAGACAGGACGGAGCATTGCCCCCCCTCCCCCCCCCGGGGCATTTGCGGAGGCCTGCATGACCCCTGATTGGTGGGGAGGTCAGGGTGTCATGGGTGGGGGGAGGGGGTGCGAGCCCGTTTTGAAAGGATTGGAGGGGACAGGGGGAGGAGCGGCACTTTCCCGCTCCCCTGGCTGAAGGAAGAGTCGCAGGCATCTTACCTGCGGCAATGGAGTCCGTGGAAATCATCCTGGAGCGGCTGCGAGCGGCGGCTGGCGTCCATCCTCCAGGCTGGCTGCAGGCGTCTGTGCAGGGACTCATCGGAGGGAGTCAGGAGGCGGTGGGGGCTCCCCCCCCACGTGAGCGGCGCCTCCGGAGATCCAGACCGCCGGAGCGGTTATCACCTGAGGTGACTCCCCGGGCCCGGCGACGCATTAGAAGCCCCTCCGGGGACCCTCCAGGCCGGGCGCCAGGTGCTAAAAAGTCCAGCAGGCCCCGGTCTGGGAGGAATTCATCAGTGCGGCCGGGTCCAGCGGCGGTGAGCAGGCCTTGCCTGGAGTTGGGGGCGGGGCCTGCTCCCACTGTGGCAACGATGGATGTCGGGGCTGCGGCGGGGCGCTCTGGTGATGTGCCGGCCGAGCGCCCTGAGCCCTGTCTGCGATGGAGATCGGATGAGGGGGCGGGCCCTAGCGGAGGGGGCGGATCGCGACGGCTGGAATCAGTAGTGCACCGGGCCTGGCGTGCAGGGCCCTCATCAGCAGAGGCCCCGAATGCCGGGGGGGCCCCGTGGAGTGGGATGTGGGAGCTGCGTCGGCAGGATCAAGAGGACCGCAGACAGCCCCCTGTTGCAGCCGGCTGGGGGGGCGGACTTCAGCCACAGGATCAGCTCCGGCAGGGATCTTCCGGCCCTGCAGCAGCAGGGGCCAACAGCGGCGAAGCGGAGGTGCGGAGCCAGGAGTCTACTGAGCAGCCGGAGGGACGTCAGGAGTCTGGTAGTCCGGCTGACGGGGCCGCTACCCTCGTGCAGCCCGGTGAGTATGGTTCTATGTCTTGTTTGTCTGCTCAGTATTGTCCGGTACAGAACGCAAGGGGGGATGTAGGTCACCCAGGGGTTAGGCAGGGGATACCCACGGGGGGTGGAGGATATGTGTCAGGAAGGGGGGATGTGGTGGAGCTTATAGGTTGTGTGCGTACGTTGCTGGAGCGGATTGGGGGGGGCACGGGAACACCTAGGGCCAGTGGGGGCTTGGATTAATCCGCCTCCCTTGGGCATTAGTGAAACGCCGGTGGCGGGTATTGCTTCCCCGGTGTCGGTGTCGGTTCAGACGGAAAAGAATAAGGAGGACAGGCTTCATTTGGATGATCGGGCGCGGGGCGAGGTTTTCGTCTGTTTTGAGGGTCCCTTGGGTTCACATCTTAAGACAGAGGTGAAGGAGAAGATATGGAAGGATGAATACGTAGAGATCTTCTCCCTGCTGCCGTTGGCTAAATTTAATTTGGACAAAGGTAAAAAGGATGAGAGCAAGAAAGAGGAGGAGAAGAAGCGGCGATGGCGCTTGATCCCTCAGACGTTCACTAATTGGTTGCAGGCTTTTGCTATTTTGGCGAGTGTGATAGGCGAGAAGGCGCCGGAGAACTGTTCACATTTGTTTTGTTATATGGACGCTATTGGTGAGGCGTACAGGGTATATGGGGGGCAGACATGGCTTAGGTATGACGAACAGTTTCGTCAGCGGAAGGCCGTTCGACCTTCTATTAGATGGGACCATAAGGACATCGGTTTGTGGTTACGGGTTATGGCGCCGTCGAGATATGGCCAGCCCTTTCAGGGCGGGGCCGGGTCTGCCGGCCAGTCCGGAACGCAGGGTGCCGGTAGTCAGCAAGGTCAAGGGGGTTCGCAAAAGCCCGGCGTGTGTTGGCAATTTAATGAGGGGCAATGCAAGTTCGGGGCCACCTGCCGTTTTAAGCACCTCTGTACCCATTGTAATGGGACCTCACATGGAGCGGCAAAGTGCTTTAAGAAAGGCAAATCCAAGCCCGGCACCACTCATACCCAAGGGTCTGACGCCGGTGAGCTTAGCCGCGATGCTTCCGTACCTAAATAGGTACCCCGATAGGGAGAAAGCTGAAGTTTTGCGGTTGGGTTTTGGGGAGGGTTTCAGAATTCCGGCTCCCAATTTTAATGTGCCGGCGGCGACGAAGAACCTTTTGTCAGCATATCAGCATTCGGTGGTCGTGGCCGAAAAATTAGGCAAGGAAGTGGCTTTAGGGAGGATGGCGGGGCCGTTTCAGGCCCCTCCTTTTCCTGATCTGGTGGTCTCGCCGCTGGGGGTGGTGCCAAAAAAGGAGCCGGGGAAATTTCGGCTGATTCACCATCTGTCTTACCCAAGGGGTAGGTCGGTAAATGACGGGATACCGGCTGAACTGTGTTCGGTGGTATATACGTCATTTGATGAGGCCACAAGGTGGGTGAAAAAATGTGGAAAGGGGGCACTTATGGCTAAGACGGATATTGAATCAGCTTTTCGGCTTTTGCCAGTGCATGCAGATTGTGTCCGGTTGTTGGGTTGCTTCTGGGAGGGGGCGTATTTTGTAGATCGCTGTTTGCCCATGGGGTGCTCAATCTCATGCGCATTTTTCGAAACGTTTAGTTGTTTTTTGGAGTGGGTTGTTCGGGACGTTTCGGGCTTGTCAGCATTGGTACATTACCTCGATGATTTTTTGTGTGTAGGTCCGGCCGATTCGACGCAGTGTGCCGGGATCTTGGCAACTATGGAGTGGGTTGCGGACCGATTTGGGGTCCCTTTGGCGCCTGACAAAACGGTGGGACCGACTACTAGTTTAAGTTTTCTGGGCATTGTAATCGATTCCGTGGCCTGGGAAGTTCGACTTCCTGAGGACAAGGTTGCGGCCATGAGGGACGAGGTGGCAAGGGCACGGCGGGTGAAGAAACTACAATTGAGGGAAGTTCAGTCTCTTCTGGGAAAACTTAACTTTGCTTGTCGGGTGATGCCAATGGGCCGGATTTTTTCGCGTCAACTTGCCAGGGCAACGGCGGGCGTGGTTGCTCCGCACCATTATGTTCGGTTATCAGCTGAACACAAAGCGGACTTAGCAGTGTGGGGACAGTTTTTGGACCACTATAACGGTCGTTCCCTGATCATGGAGGATGCAGTGGACAATTTTGACTTGGAGTTGTTTACGGATGCGGCGGGCAGTTCAGGTTTCGGAGCTTTCTTCCAGGGTCAGTGGTGTGTGGGTCGGTGGCCGGACAACTGGACGGCTGCAGGCTTGACAAAGAATGTGGCGCTATTGGAAATTTTTCCAATAATGGTGGCACTGCACCTTTGGAGAGGCCGGTTGGCAAACAAGAAGATTCGTTTTAACTGTGACAACATGGGGGTTGTGGTGGCGATTAATCAGTTTTCGGCGACCTCTCCTCCGGTCGTTCGGGTGTTACGGGAATTGGTATTGGTTTGTCTGCAAATTAATGCATGTATTACGGCGGCTCATGTGCCAGGTGTTCAGAACCTAATAGCTGATTCCCTCTCTCGTTTTCAGTGGGATCGGTTCCGGGTTTGCGCACCAGAGGCAGAGTCCAGCGGGTTGGAGTGCCCAGCACACCTTTGGAACGTGGTCTTCGGGCAGCGGGACCGCTAATTAGGGCGTCCTTATCGGGTAACACGTGGACAGCATATCAGGCAGCATGGGGGCTTTGGGAGCAATGGTTGCAGGGTGGGGATTTTTCTGAAGAGGATCAGTTGGGAATATTGTTGGAAAAGTTGGGGGAAGCGGCGGTAGCAGGGTGGTCGGTTGCAAAGGCAAATCGTTTCATGGCAGGGTTAGCATTTGGTTTCCGGTTACGGGGGTTACGAGATTTAACTAAGTGTTTTTTGATTGTTCAGGCGTTGAAGGGTTTTCGCAGAGGACGAAAGCCACTAGATGGTAGACGACCAGTGTCATTTGGATTATTGGAACGGCTGGGTGGGGTGTTGGGGGAGGTTTGTACATCCCCGTTTGAGGGACATTTGTTTAGGTTGGCGTTTTCATTGGCGTTTTTTGGAGCCTTGCGGGTGGGGGAGTTGGTATCTCCCAGTAAATTGTCCCCTGGGGGTTTGAGTCGTGGTGACGTTATGGCGGTGGACAGGGGAATTGAATTGTGGATAAGTAAATCTAAAACTGATCAACGGGGGGCAGGAAAGCGAGTGTGTTTGGGAGCAGTTAGGGGATCGGATATGTGCCCATTGAGGTGTTTCAAGAATTTTGCACAGATTCGTAAAAAGGTGGACGGCCCGCTGTTGTGTCATGATGACGGGTCTTTCTTGTCACGTTATCAGTTTGTGAGTGTTTTCAGGGCGTGTTTGAAGTTGTTGGGGTTAGATCCTAAGTCTTTTGGATCGCATTCTTTTCGGATAGGGGCGGCGACAGAGGCTTCCATGTGCGGTTTGTCTGAAGACGCGGTTAAACAGATTGGTAGGTGGAAGTCGGGGCGTTTTAAGTTATACGTCCGCCCCCAGGCGGTGGTCGATAACTGAGTGGGGGATTTTTTACGGTGAATGGGGGGGGGGGGGGGGGGCGGCCGGGGTGTGGGTGTTTCGGTTGAGGGTATCAGGCACTAAAATGGTTGTTTGTTTGTGCTTTTGTATTGCAGAAACACCCCTTCCCTCCCCCCCGCTGGTCTGGATTTTGGGCCATTCCTACGTGTATTGGGGAGCCCGGCGAGCGGATGCGAGAAGGAACGGGAGACAGTTAGGCTTCGCCAGGGACGTGGCTCTCATAAGGTGGCTCGGGGTTCGGGGGTTAGGGTGGAGCAGGGTGTTAACAGAGGTGAATAAATATGCCCGATTAGACAGGCCTCCTGATGTGTTGGTCTTACACGTTGGGGGGAACGATCTAGGGAAAAGGCCTTTCAGAATCCTAATAAAAGACATCAAGCACGACTTGTTGCGGCTATGGGTGTCTTTTCCAGGGATTACGGTAGTGTGGTCAGAGATGGTGGCGAGAAGGAGTTGGCGGAAAGCACGGTCTGTTGAGAGGCTGAACAAGGCGCGGGCGAAGGTTAATAGGGCGATTTCAAAGTTTGTTAGTCGGAATGGGGGTGTTTGTATCCGGCATGTGGAGTTGGAAAGGACGGAAGAGGAATTTTGGTTGGCGGACGGGGTACACTTGAATGCGGTAGGGATCGATTTGTGGACCCTCGGCCTGCAGGGAGGTATTGAAAGGGCTCTGAGGTTGAGGGGGGTCTCAGGCACTTGAAGGTTATCAAGGTGCCTTCGTTGTGGCGTGTTATTGGTGGGTCCTTGAAGTTGGTTAAAATTGTTCGGGGAATCCATACGGGTGTGGATCCCCTCATTGGCATAATTGCTGGTCACCTGGTGATTTGGAGGGGAATCCCGACGGGGATGTCGGGGGCCCCTGTGGGTGTGTTGGGGTTAATGAAGGATTAACCCTTACAGTTGGTGCGCCTGAGCCAGTGTGGGTAACGGCTGGGAGCAAGTTGGTTTTATGGTTCGGTTTATGGGGATCACCAGGGTTGTAGCTTCAAGGACCTTACCATATTGCAATTTTATTGGTTATGTATTTATGTTAATAAAATGGCTGCTATGGCCAGAATTATCCAAAGATATTCGGTGTCTGCGTAGTCATTTTAGATAAGAATGGGAATGGTGGAAGGAGACGGGAGGAAGACCGGAGTCAGCAATTCCAGGGTCATGTGAAAATATATTCAGGCATCACATAACAGCAATCTCCTAAAGTCAGTGGTATTCTCCTATCTATTCTAAGTAGCTGCGCTGTTTGCTTAGCAGATACATTGAGTTCTCTTATTTGTAGTGTGACTTCTGTTATCTTATGCTTGGTGGTCTCCAGGTCTAAAAGCCACTTCACACATAACGAGATCGTGAACGAGATCGTTGCTACGTCACAGTTTCTGTGATGCAACAACGACTTTACTAGCGATCTCGTCATGTTTGACACGTACCAACGATCCGCCCCCTGCTGTGAAATCGTTGGTCGATGCTGAACAGCCTGGGCCATTTTTGGCTCGTTGGAGTCCTGCTGGGCAGGATGGATCTGTATGTTTGACACCTACCTACGATTTCGTTAACGACCTAGATTAGAACTTTTAGTGTGGCACGTAGGCGTGTAGTTGCGTCCCCGTTTCCGCACCCCTTCTGCACCGATTGGTTGGCGCTGATAAACACTCAGGAACGAAGGAGGGATGGATCTGGGTGCAGATACAGCTTCGATCCGAAAAGCAAGCAAGCAACAGGTACAAAGTACGAATGGATCAGGGTGGTGTCGCAGGTTCTATTCTCAAAGTAAAGCTCAAAAGAAGTGACAAAGGATGGCGCGATACAAAAGTTACCTTTTAGACCCGCCCAATCAGAACGCAGTATTGGCCACCAATCGGAGCGGAGGGGTGTGGAAAAGATGACGCAAATGCACGCCTACGTGGCTCACTGCGTTTCACTACGCCTCTAATCGGAATCGTTACCACAGCTGTTGTGTGACAGGGTCCCGACGATTTACAAGATCATTTTACGGGTCGCATGCTCGTTCCTAAAGTCGGTGTGTGTGACACCTCACATACGATTTCACCAACGACTCAGCAACGATCCGGAAACTGTGACGTAGTAGCGATCTCGTTCACGATCTCGTTATGTGTGACTGGACCTTAAGGGGTACTTCTCACATAACGAGATCGCTAGCGAGATTGCTGCTGAGTCACAGGTATTGTGATGCAATAGGGGTCTCACTAGCGATCTCGTTATGTGTGACACTAAGCAGCAACCTGGCCCCTGCTGTGAAATCGCTGATCGTTACACACTGTTCTGGTTTATTTTCTTCAAAGCCGATGTCCTGCTGGGCAGGACTCATCGCTGTGTTTGACACCTACGAAACAGCCTCCTATACAGGTCGCTCATCATTATACAGGTCGCTGATCGTTACTGCATCGTTGGTAAGATCTGACTGTTTGACATCTCACCAGGGACCTCCCTGCGACTTACCAGCGATCTTTATCAGGTCGCATTGTTTTCGGGATTGCTGGTAAGTTGTTAAATGTGACGGGGGCTTAAAAGAGGACTATAATTTATCAGACATATCTACAATTAAACATTTAGTTACATCTTTCTGAGAAGAAACAAAGCAAAGGCCACAGTAATAGGATTTGCATTACTAAAGTTGAGGTAAGCTGGTTTCCCACAATACTATGCTGTCCAACTAATCGACCTGTCCCCCCGCTACGCCCCGACCTCTCCTCTCTGCCAATCCCTTCACTGGCTTCCCATTGCCCAATGACTCCAGTTCAAAACTCGAACCATGACCTACAAAGCCATCCACAACCTGTCTCCTCCCTACATCTGTGTCCTAGTCTCCCGGTACTTTACCGCATGAAACCTTTGATCCTCACATAATCTCCTTCTCTACTCTCCTTTCATCTCCTCTTCCCACCGTGCATCCCCCATACTCTGGAATGCTCTGCCACAACATATCAGATTCTCGCCTACCTTGACAAACTTCAAAAGAAACCTGAAGATCCACCTCTTCCGACAAACCTACAACCTGCAGTAACCCTCAGTCTGATATAGTGCCGCATGACCATCTCTACCCTCATCTACTATATCCTCACCTATCCCTTGTAGACTGTGAGCCCTTGCAGGCAGGGTCCCCACTCCTTCTGCACCAGACTGTGCCATGTTTCATTTGATTATTGTACTTGTCCCTACTATGTGTACCCCTTTCCACATGTAAAGTGCCATGGAATAAATGGCGCTATAATAATAAATAATAATTATCAGTATTAGATTCTGTGATGGGACATTAATCTAGAGAACTAGTCTGATTGTCGTATGGGAAGTCAGGGAGGATTTGTTTCCCCCTAATATGGGGTTATTAAGATCCACCTCATAGCCATTTTAAAGGAGTGTCCGAAGGCAAAACAAATTTTCAACCAAATCCCTATTTATTTAATTGGATAATTTAAACTAATTTCTATTATGGTTGCATTAAAAGATTTCCTACTGTTCACGAACTAAACTGTCTAACTGATATTGATTTTTTTTTCCTACTTCCTGTCTGACGTTTCGTTTGAGAATCTGTCGCACGGTTTCTGGCTCAAAGCTCACTGATTCACACAGTTGGACATTCTAAAAAATGAAGCTTTTGAGTTGCACAGTCGACCAGCTGTGTTCTTGTTAGTAATCGGGCTTCCAGGAGCTCATTTCTGCTAGCCTGTGGATTACTGCTTGAGTCACATGTTGCAAGAGACCTATCACAGTCACCTCCACCCTTTTTAAGATGGAGCCTGTTCTCCCATGCCGATAATAGTTTTATGCGATCCAGGTCCTTGTGGTTTATTATCCTGTTGCTTGTTAACTTCCGTGTGCTGTTTAGTGTGTTCTGGAATACCCTTGTTTTCTGATTATTTCCTTCCTTCGTTTAGTGTTCTCCTGATCACATATTGTCTATACCTCTGGGAATGATTGCTGTAAGTTTAAGTTTTGGTTCTCCCCATCTGTTTATTTGTGTGGGATTAACCACTTCCATCCCGGCCCTCTCCTGGGTGGAGGGAGGAGAGCCATTAGACCAGGGTTGCTCTAGCGCTAGGGTAAGGAAGGCGGCCCAAACATCGTCATCTTCAGACGTACCTTTGGAATCCGGGTTAGTTAGGGTTCCCCTAACCTGAGGGCCAGTTTAGGCTCCCCTCTTCCTAGTTATCCTGTCAAACCCCGTGACTGAATCCCAGTGCATGCTGGGATTCTCAAATCTAGCATCATTAGGGAGCAGAGGCTGCGGTCACTGTCACAGCCCCTGCCCCCTCCCTGTTACAAAGCATCATCAGTGATACTCATTTGAGGGTCTGGTCTGGTTCCTGCTAGGTCCCTACGTGGTGTCATTGTATGATGTGCAGAGTAGACAAGACGCGTTGTCAGAGTGGCGTTCAGAGGTCAGCACCGCCCTCGCATGTGACGTTACTTGAGGAAGCGGTGCTGATCTAAGCTGGCAACACAGAGCAAGCTGTCATTGTACACATCGGACAATGACAGAGTGTAGGGACAGAGCAGGGACCAGACAAGACTCTGAACCGAGTGTCACTGATGACACTTCATTTCAGGGACGGGGCAGAATCTATGACAGTGACCGCAGTCTCTGCCCCCTAATGACGCTACATTTGAGAATCCCTGCATGTACTGGGAATCTCAAACGAAGTATCAGACAGGAAGTAGGAAAAAAAAATCATTATTAGTTAATTAGTGTACTTAGTGAACAGTAGGGAATTTTACTGAAACAATATTAGAAATTAGTTTCAATTTTCCAATGAAATAGATAGGGATTTGGTTGAAAATTTATTTAGCCTTTGGAAACCTCTTTAACTATATCTAGAACAGCATGTTAGGGCGGCTTTGCACGTTGCGACATCGCAAGCCGATGCTGCGATGTCGCACGCAATAGTCCCCGCCTCCGTCGCAGGTACGATATCGTGTGATAGCTGGCGTAGCGAAAATTATCGCTACGCCAGCTTCACACGCACTCACCTGCCCTGCGACCGTCGCTCTGGCCGGCGACCCGCCTCCTTCCTAAGGGGGCGGGTCGTGCGGCGTCATAGCGACGTCACACGGCAGGCGGCCAATAGCGGCGGAGGGGCGGAGATGAGCAGGATGTAAATATCCTGCCCACTTCCTTCCTTCCGCATATCCTACGGAAGCCGCGGTGACGCCGGTAGGAGATGTTCCTCGCTCCTGCAGCTTCACACACAGCGATGTGTGCTGCCGCAGGAGCGAGGAACAACATCGGACCATCGCGTCAGCGTAATTATGGATTATGCCGACGCTGCACCGATGATATGATTACGATGATTTTGCGCTCGTTAATCGTATCATCTAGGCTTTACACACTACGATGTCGCATGCGATGCCGGATGTGCATCACTTTCAATTTGACCCCACCGACATCGCACCTGCGATGTCATAGTGTGCAAAGCCCGCCTTAGGCTATAGGTTGAACTCGGGACTTATGTCTACATTCAGCCTTAAAAACTATGAAACTATGAATTATAAAAATATATATTTTTGGTATATGTATGAATATTATAATGGCACAATATTCCACTAATATATTTTTATTTTTACATTTTCTGAATTTAGGGAATGATGATTATCACAGATTTGACCTCAATTCATTATGACGAGAGACTGTGGAAGTATCCACATGTATTTAATCCTGAGAACTTCCTGAATGCCGAAGGAGAATTGATGAAAGTGGAGGGATTCTTACCTTTCTCTGCAGGTAATAAAAAATTAGACAGTTTATTAACATGTAAAGCAAATGATGGGGCCCACTATTAAACCCTATTCTGGAGCTGTCTATGAAATTATTTTATTGTTCACTGATGGCTTATATATATATATATATATATATATATATATATATATATATTTAGCTGTGCAAAGCTCTGTTCATACTGAGTAATTTTGGTAACATTTTTTCTGCAGCCAAAACCTGATGTATTAGCACTAAAAACGCTGCCTCAAAGTGCAGATTATGCTGCATTTTTACTACATTTTTTCAGTGTTTTTTTCTTTTCTTTTAGCTGCGGAATGCATCAATGATTTGTCCATAGTATGTGTTTAATAAAATGTGTTTTGTTTACTAAAAACTCAGCAAAATACACTGCAACAGGAAATTCTGTTTGCGGCATTTCTTGCAGTTTTTGCACTTTCTCATTGCTTTCAATGGGGAAAAATATATTGTAAAAAAGCTGAAAGAATTGACCCGCTGCAGAGTTAAAAAATGCTGGAGTCTCAAATTCAGTCAAAAAGAAAAACAAAAATGTGCATGAGATCTTTGGAATCACATATTGTGCTGGTACAGCTAAAAGTAGCTTCAAGAGTTATTCAGCAACAACTTCACAAATGGGATAGCTGGCTCATAACTTCCAAGTTGTTCTTTTGTACACAACAGTTTCAAGCACAGTTTCAGTTCCCACTGGGTTGCCTCCATATCTACTGGTCCTGTGACCCCTAACACAACTCAATCCATCACAACAGTAGAGTTTGAGACAGTCACTTCCCTTTTGATAACTCCATATCTCTTCTCCTTGTAGAGGAGGAGCTAAGGGGATTTCACCACTATGCTGGAGCACAGACTAGGCCCTTTAGATGCTTGGGGGAGATTCTGCCAGGGTAAGCCGGTTAGAGTCACATGCCAGTTGAGATATAACCCATTAACTTGGCAGTTAAGAACGTGGCCACTGGTGTCCTGTCTACTGGCTCCTTCAGTCTGGAACCGCTTGGTTCAAGCATCGGTTTCTAGCCTCACTGTTGTTCCCTCTCAATGTCCCAGCCAACATTCGAGGATCACACTATTTCAGTTCTGGTCTCGTTCTTCTATTTCACAAAAGTCACCAACAGCATATGACCTTGCAAGCCTACAGACTATACGTCTTTCTCTGTTACACACTGGGTCTTTGCTAACTTTCTAGAAGGAACTGTTTCTTTCCCTATCAGCTATTCCCTGCCATTGTGGGCTAGTTCCAACACTTAACTAACTATCCATACTGTCTGTTGCTGGGTAGAACTCAACACCCTTAACAGAACAGTATATATCACATATATTGTACCTTACATAACATTTCTAATACTTCAAGTCACAGGTTACACTATACATTACATAGGAACACATTACAATATGTACCGCCCCTGTGCAAGCAGCCGGGCTGCTGCCACCACTCGGATCCAGATCTGCGCTGGCTCGAGGGGTCTCCAGACCCGGGGGTCATGCGGCCACTCAATTAAAAGGAGGGGGGACATGGTGCGTTAGAATATGAGGGACCACCCCTGCCGTTGGGGAGCCCGGTGACGATGGTGTGGCAACCTAATGTTTAACCCCTCCGTGGGTAGGGGGTTGGTGTCCCGGGCCCGTTGGTGTTGGATGATGTTTGGGTGCCGTTGGGGGATAGGTGCAGGGGGTTTCCAATGTACTCACTCAGTCCCAGAATAGCCACACCGACAGCTTGTAAGCCAAAGTTCAGAGCACCACCATAGTCTGCACGCCTGGATCCGTGCCCTTGGTGTTGTTGTTGGTCTGTGGCCCTATCCCTGGCACTTTAGTCTCACTTGGACCCATTGGTATGAAACTCTCCGGGTCCCGCTCACCCGTATGGCTAGCGAAGTGAGCTTACTCTCAGGGTTCATGCGTAGGATTTCTTTGGACTGCAGTGGGAAAGTCCTATCCCATCGGTGCGCTAGTACCCCGATTTTAGAGCAGGTTGGGGATGACAC
The DNA here is from genome assembly GCF_048569485.1 of Anomaloglossus baeobatrachus. Classification (NCBI taxonomy): domain Eukaryota; kingdom Metazoa; phylum Chordata; class Amphibia; order Anura; family Aromobatidae; genus Anomaloglossus; species Anomaloglossus baeobatrachus. Next base: position 139,619,671 of record NC_134362.1, on the reverse strand, counting down.
TTGAAGTCTTCACCCCCGTTGGGGGGGGGGGGTTACCGGAACGAGTGAAGCTATTTTCCGGCCTGGGATCCACGTACCCCATCATTCCCTGGCCCCTGCCCGGTGATAGCTCAAGGCCGCCGGCTGCCCTCCTCGGCAGTCCGTGCCCCTTGACACTGTTCCCTGCGACTGGGTTCCAGCTTCTACCAGGCTCAGACCAATGTCTGCCACCTAGTATACAGGAGCTCTCCTTCGTGGCCTCTCCTCACGAGAGCCACTTTACCTCCTCTCGCCTTCACTCTCAACTCTCAACTGTCACTGTCCTCACTTTCTCCTCAGCGACCCCCCCATGTAGGCGGCCCTATTCCCTTCAGGCCCCCCAATGGTGTGTCTGGCAGGTTCAAGTGGGAAGTGTTCCTAGGATTTTTATTGGACTAGCTATTAACAACACCAGAGTACTGGGATACATTAACCAAGGAGGGTGGATACTGTGCAGAAGGGCAGGTTGCACAATACCCTGTGACAACCTGATAGGCCAGGGCGTCACAAATACATCACAATACATTACAACTCACATATCACAATATTTACAAACAACGCTAGACATTATTCACATTACACTACACAGCACAATTGATGTCTCAGGGGCGGGAACGAGACAGCTACAGACTACTACTCTTACATTCCTCCTAGTTTAACAATGGTTGTCCTTGACCATTGAGACTCTTAGGGGTACTTCTCACATAGCGAGATCGCTAGCGAGATCACTGCTGAGTCACAGGTTTTGTGACGTACCAGTGACCTCATCAGCGATCTTGCTGTGTGTGACACTAAGCAGCGACTTGGCCCCTGCTGTGAATTCACTGCTCGTTACACACTGTTCTGGTTCATTTTTTGCTCCTTGGTCTCCCGCTGTGCAGCACACATCGGCGTGTTTGACGGTGGGAGACCAACGGGCACCGACTTTGTGTAAGCAGCATACGCTGGTAACCAGGGTAAATATCGAGTAACTAAGCAAAGCGCTTTGCTTGGTTACCCAATATTTACCCTGGTTACCAGCATACACCGCTTAGCGCTGGCTCCCTGCACACGTAGCCAGGATACACATCGTGTTACTAAGCAAAGCACTTTGCTTAGTTACTCGATATTTACCCTGGCTACGTGTGCAGGGAGCCAGCGCTAAGCGGTGTATGCTGGTAACCAGGGTAAATATCGGGTAACTAAGCAAAGCGCTTTGCTTAGTTACCCGATATTTACCTTGGTTACCAAGCACAGAGTCGCTGGTGGCTGGTCGCTGGTGAGATCTGCCTCATAAACAGCTCACCAGTGACCATGTAGCGACGCACCAGCGATCCTGACCAGGTCGTATCGTGGCCGGAATCGCTGGTACATCATTCAGTGAGACGGTACCCTTATAAGACACCAATGCATTCCACATTTATGTATATAAAGCAAAAAATCTGTGTGTGGTTGCCCATTGAATAAAAAAAAATCACAGTTTTCACCAAATTTGAGTGAAAGTTTGCATGGCCCCTCTTTAACAGCAGACTAATAATACTGCAAACATTAAAACTCGAAATCTCCCCCCCTTCAAGAGATTTGGCCCCCCAAATTTAGGCTCTATAGAAATAAAGGAGAAAATGGGTGTCTGTGTGTTGACCACAGTTTTTGGCCAAAGGGTGTTAAAGAATTAAAGTGACAGTGCCCAAAGAGTTGCTCAGCAACCATATAGTCAATATGGTAGGGTAACCTCATAACTTGATCTAAAGTCTGTAACTATAGTAATGGTTGTCAACAACCACTGCACGAGTAACTGGCGCCTCACAGCAAGATCCTTCTGGTTGCCTATAGCAACAGAGTGCAACTTTCAGCATTGACGCTGCTGACAGTTTTTGCCCAGAGGCTGTTAAAGACTTAAAGCCACAGCACCCAAAGAGTCACTCTTAAAGGGGCAGCAATCATATAGTCGCTATGGTGGGGCAACCTGATAAGTCGCTATAAAGTATGTAATTATAGCAAAGGCTGTCAATAACCAGTTCAGAATTAAGTGGGGCCTCATTTATGCAAGTTGCCTCACAATAAGATTGTTCTGATTGCCTATGGCAACTGCAGAAGTAAATGGGGCCTCATTAATGAAAATTGCCTCACAGTAAGATCACTTGGTTGCCTATAGCAACCAGAGTGCATCTTTCAGCATTGAAGCTGCTGAGGTAAAGTGAAAGGTGATCTCTGATTGGTTGCTATTGACAACTTAAATAGTCTGACTGTGAGGCAATTTTCATAATTGAGATTTGAGATAATTCAGGACACTCATTGTCTGTTTTATATACATAGACTCACCTATGTGATCTCTGATCAGTGGGAGGTGATTATTAAGGGTCACAATACTAAGGACTGTTTTTTAAAACGCTGAAAAAAAACAACCTTTTATTGGGCAAGTTAATACATAAGTTAAGAAAGCAAAACTGTCTCAAACAGCTGAGACAAGTGAACAATGCGAGTCCCAGCTTGAAAGGAAACGGATGACACAGGCTGAATTAAAAGCAGCTGAAACTGTTAACACTAATTTAACAAAAAAAGAGTTGAAAAAACTAATTTTAAACACTGAAAATGTCAACTTCAGGGTGAAACTGAAAATTTAACCTTAGCAAGTGTAACCAACAATTTAAGATATCCTTTTTTCACGAGAAAAGCTGCGGCTTTTTTGCTAGTAAAACATAAACACGAGTATCTTTTCCTGAGGGCAGATGATGTTTTTTTACCCTTGTGGGCAACGTGGACCCGGTCCCAGTAGGTTGAGACACTGAAACCAAGAGTTCATATTCTTTACAAACGGTGATCTTGGGCCAACACAACAGCAGCCTCAACAATCCATGGGCATAGTTCATCTGCCTTCAACCCTGTTGGGACATCGGGTCTCCATGCACCTCCCACCCAACATGGATCGTCAGACAAGGACGCAGTACATGAGAGGCAATGTGCAGTGTTAAATGAGGAGCATCCATAAATGGATAGGGCAAAGGTTTCCAGGCATCCAGCTCCATTTGGTAACAAACAGTTGCCTGGCCTAGCTCATACCCAGATTTCTTTAGCCTCTTTTTTTCATGTACATGGCTGTATCAACATCTTGGGCCATGCATATAACACCCGGATGGGCTGCAGACTCTGAGAGTCCCATGGTCTCACTCTCCTTAAAGTCCCTTGGAGAGTCAAGGCCATTTCTCCCCTGCTCTTTGTCTCATGAACACCAGGGTTTGGAGTTTGCAAGGGCCATTGAGGAACCACCATTCACTATGGTTGAAGTGGCGTGGGCAAGTCCTCAATCATCTCCTGCAGTAACTGCCCCGCTTACCAGCCCTGTGGTCCATCTCCTTTTATGAACTACACTCTCACCTTCCTCCAGGCTGGGTCCATGCTGGAGGGAACCAGCATTGACAGCCTTTGTGTCAGACTTTGTGTCCGGTCCGCTACTTCATCACAAAGCCAAAGACCACTGTCAAAGTAAATGAAAGTGCCCAAAGTTATCCTCTGCCTAAGCTACTCCACACTAGGCTGATCCAGTTGTGTCAAAATCCACGCTTCTCTTTCTTTTTTGCCCCTCATGACTGTAGGACAATGACAGTCCCTTAATTTGTTACAGTATTAGGATGCAAGATCTATCCAAGAGCTATCCAATATTTATAGAACTGTGCCCAATGTTATACTATGGAGCAGTGCTGATCAGCAATTTTTTTTTCTCTTGCGAATGTGGCATGAGAAAAAAATGTCAGCATAATCCGATTGCCAGTGAATCTCGATTCACTTGCACCCCCATGCAATTCTATTGGTGAGAGTGACACATGAGACTGCACTCAGATGTCATCCAAGTGCAGTCCAATATACGACGAGACAGGCAATGGAGAAGATGGAAAGATTAATCTCTCCTCCTCACTTGTGATTCAAATTCTTGCATGTGAGGGAATCGGATCACAGTACAGTCATATGAAAAAGTTTGGGCACCCCTATTAATTAGTAACCACATATCCAAAATATTTCAACACATAGCACTCCAAACAGCATAATTTGAACACAACTTGGACATCGGTAAATGGCCAATTAAAGGAGTGACCAAGATACTAAAAAATATCAATCTTTATTTATTTTCCAATAAAACACTAAAATATAGCATAAAGGTACCGGCAATAAATAGAGAGACGCAGACAGTTAATGCATTAAGTCCCTATAAATAATCCAGGACTTTTTTTAGAATTTAGAATAAACACATCAAAAACACCAGGTGAATGTATATTAGACCTGAGCCAGAAAAACAATCATTCATTAAGGACAGGTGCGACTCTGTAATTCTATCTGTGCTGATAATAATATAATATATTCCACATTAATTCATTTTTACTAATTAGTACCCCATCCAAAATTGCATACCCATAGGTAGGGATAGAAAAATGTATGGATATAAGGTTCCCACCACAGGAACCCAGGCATAAACGCCTAGTGGATATGTAAAAGACACAGAGAACACAGAGGCGCACAGATCATTAACCATTCATAGTATAAGAAAGGCAAACAGGACAATGAGATAAAGATTCAATTACATCACCTGGGGAATGATAAACTGCTGCGACCCTCACACTCCGACACGTGTTTCGCAATAGCTTTTTCGAGGAGCGTGTCAGAGGTGAGGGGCAGGCTGGTTAAAAAGAGCAGAATGGCCAATGTGAGGGCAGACACCGATCACATGCTCCGATCAAAGCCGGAAGCAACATTGATCCAATTAACGGCGCATGGCAACAATCACCATCACCGCTGAATGCAAAGAGCCTCCAAGACGCCGCGATCACGTGACCGTGATGTCATGACCCACATGTTAGTGAGTCATGGCAACCACGGGACGCCATCTGACGCGACGGAAGGAAGCCAGCGGTCGGCTTTGCAGGCATGCGCACTGGATCACTAGTTGCACTTAGAAGACGGCAAAGTAATACAAAGAGCTGCTCAGACCATTGCATATTCAGTATAGATAATTTTAAATACATGCACACTACAATCCCTATAATAGTTTACTGCAGACCACATACATGAATACATATAGTCAGATATTATAATGGACATAGACTACACTATACAACAATATACCGCTATATATACTGCCCCATATTAACTTCTAGATAGATATCATTATATTATATACCAAGTCATATAACGGCAATACAAAATACCAAACTTCAAATGTTGATTACTCCCTACAGTCAGTACACAGAAATATAGATTCCTTTTTCATATCTGACATAGAATGTTCCTAAAGGGACAACACTACAGCCATTATATCTAAATTTAGGACCATACGTATAAATATATTAAGTCAAGCATTATAGCACACTGCATAGCAGATAAATACAAAATTACACGTCCATCTTGCATTATAAAAGGGAAGAGGGTGCATATAAATTGAACAATACATCATAACCGGAGCAGCATAGCAACAACAATTCTTTATTCTTTATGGCCGTCACAACAGGCGTCCTAGATGGATGTCCTCATAGATGAAAATAAGCCACTCCGTAGATGGTAATAAACCAGGCAAAGGTAGCCTAATATACTAAAGAAAAAACAAGAAATTAAAAACATGTAAAACCTAACCCACCACAACACCCACTAAAACCAGGTATGTCAATGTGAGAATGCATACAAAGAGATATACATAAAGTACATCAATGTGGATCATGGACAAAACATCCCACAGGACAGACAGCAATGATGTTATAAAAAAGCTGAAAACCCCATATTTTCATTTAAGCCATTAGGAGTCAAAGTACCCAGCCTATATATCCACTTGCTCTCGACTTGGGCAAGAAGCCTACCCAGGTCACCCCCTCTAGATCCCATAGACACCAAATCAATACCCTTGCCCTTCAAAAGAGCGGCATTGCAGCCATGGTACTTTTTAAAGTGTCTGGGAATGGTTTTTAACAAACCCTCATCAGTCACACTTTTCGCCTTTTCAATATCCAAACAGTGTTCACGGATTCTGATCTTTAATTCCCTCGTGGTCAAACCTATATAAACTTTTTTGCAGGGGCACTCAATCCTGTAAATAACCCCTTTTGAGGAGCACGTGATACGATGTCTGATGTCAAATTCACGTGAACCATCAAAATTATGGAATTTTTTAGCTTTCATAAGATTGGCGCACGCCTTGCAAAGGCCACATGGAAAAAAGCCAACTAGTAACACCTGGCTAGAAATGCCAGTCCGAGCCGGTTCATAATGGCTGTGTACCAGTACGTCTTTTAAATTTTTTGCACGTTTGGCCACCATATATGGTCGAGATGGAAGAATTTTCTTTAAAACAGAATCCGTCAACAAGATGTTCCAATGTTTTTGGATAATTGCTTTCATTTTATCCCACTTGTTGTTATACGTGGTGATAAGGCGTACCACTTGATCACTCTTTGGTTTTATCGTATTGGAAAAAAGGAGAGAATTCCTGGTCAACCTTGCCGCTCTTTTGAAGCCAATTTTTATTATTCGCCGACTATAACCCCTGGATTCAAATCTGTCGGCCAGATCCTCCGAATGGGTCAGAAAACTGCTATCATCAGAGCAAATTCTCCTGACCCTGAGGAACTGACCCACAGGGATCCCTTTGATGGTACTCTTGGGGTGGGCAGATGAGGCAAGGAGAAGAGAGTTTGTGGCCGTAGGCTTACGAAAAATGTGTGTGGAGAGGAGGCCATCCGATAATGCAACAATTTTAAGGTCTAAAAAATTGATACTGCGGCCATATTCAAAGGTAAGTTTGATGTTAAGATCATTGCAGTTCAAACACTGCATGAATTCCTGTAAACCTCCAACCTCACCCTCCCAGATAAACCACACATCATCTATATATCTGATCCAATTTAGGACCTGATGTGTACACAAGTTGTTATCACTCACAAAGATCTGCCGTTCCCATGCCCCCAAAAAAAGATTGGCATAGGAAGGCGCACAACACGCCCCCATGGCAATACCCTGGGTTTGTAGGTAGACCCTCCCATTGAATGTAAAAACATTGTGTGTCAGGATAAATTCCAATAAGATTAACCCCTTCACGACCGGCCGATTTTTCGCTTTCCGTTTTTTTTTTTCGCCATTCTTTTTCTGAGAGACGTAACTTTTTTATTTTTCAGTCAATATGGTCATGTGAGGGCTCATTTTTTGCGGAACGAGCTGTACTTTTAAATGAAACCATCAGTTTTACCATATTGTGTACTAAAAAATGGCAAAAAAATTCCAAATGCTGAAAAATTGCAAAAAAAGTGCGATAGCACTATGGTTTTTGAGATATTTTATTCACTGTGTTCACTATATGGTAAAACTGATGTGTGGGTGTGATGCCTCAGGTCAGTGCGAGTTCGTAGACACCAAACATGTATAGGTTTACTTTTATATAAGGGGTTAAAAAAAAATCGGAAGTTTGTCCGAAAAAAGTGGCGCACGTTTTACGCCATATTCCGTGACCCGTAGCGTTCTCATTTTTCGGGATCTTAGGCTCAATGACGGCTTATTTTTTGCGTCTCGAGCTGACGTTTTTAATGGTACCATTTTTGCGCAGATGCTACGTTTTGATCGCCTCTTATTACATTTTGCGCAAAAGTTGTGGCGACAAAAAAACGTCGTTTTGGCGTTTGGAATTTTTTTGCCGCTACGCCGTTTACTGATCAGATTAATTGATTTTATATTTTGATAGATCGGGCGTTTATGAACGCGGCGATACCAAATGTGTGTATATTTTTTATTTTTTTAACCCTTTAATTTTCAATGGGGCGAATGGGGGGTGATTTGAACTTTTAGGTTTTTTTGTTTTTTTTTAATTTTTTAAAACTTATTTTTTAACTTTTTTTTTTATTTTACTAGTCCCCCTAGGGGGCTATTGCGATCAGCATTCCGATCGCTCTGCAGTATCTGCTGATCACAGCTGCAAGGCTGTAAACAGCAGATACGCTGTCTTTCTCTTTTGCTGTGCCCCGGGCACAGCGAAAGTGAAACCAAGTCAGGTGTAGTACAGGAGTCATCACATGACCCTGTGCTACCATGACAACTATCGGGAGTCACGTGATCGCGTCACGTGACTTCCGGTATCGGGCGGTAAGGAAAACATTACCGCAATCGCGCTTATAATGGCGCTGTCATGTATTGACAGCGCCATATAAGGGGTTAATCGGCACGAGCAGATAACGATTCTGCTCGTGCCTAGCAGGCACACATCTCAGCTGTGAAAATCAGCTGAGATGTGTGCCGATCGCGGCATGCTGCCGCCGGAGGACCGCGGGCAGTAACATTATGTCATTTAGGACGTAATTTTACGGCCCACGGTCGTTAAGGGGTTAAAATTAAATCCGCCATTGGCCGTGCGATGTTGCTCGATTCCAGGTACCACGACACCGCTCTCAGACCGTCCGGATGTCTAATGGAGGTATATAGGGATTCGATGTCGGCAGACACCATCCCCATATTATCCTCCAGATGAATCCCATCCAGACGCCTCAGAGCAGCCGTGGTATCCTGAATATATGACGGCAATTCTCGTACCAGCGGCTTCAAATAATAATCAATAACCTGACACACTAATTCAATGAGGCTACCATTTCCCGATATTATGGGCCTGCCAGGGGGGTTAGTCGGATCCTTGTGAATTTTAGGGATAAGGTATAATGCCGGGAGGCGTGGATGGAGTTTTTTAATGGTATCAAGGAATTTTTTTGGAATAATACCCTTTTCATAGGCTTGCTCAAGAATCAAAATAAGCGCAGTATGGAATGATGAGGTAGGATTATATGGCAATTTCCGGTAGCATTTAACATCTCCCAATAATTTATTAGCCTGTTCTTCATACTTATCACAAGGCCAAATAACAAGGTTGCCGCCTTTATCAGCCGGTTTGATTAAGATATCATGCCAGGATTGTAACTCCTTCAAACCAACCCACTCAACCCTGCTAAGATTACGGGCAGGAGAGGGTAAGGCGGCTAAATCCTCGATCTCCTCTGAGACAAGTTTAGTAAAAACCTCCAAGGCCGGACAAATATTCAGGCTTGGGAATTTTTTAGATTTATTCATGAGTTGCAACGGGAAATTACCAACCTCATGTCCTGAATTCTCATCCTCCAATGACTGTAAAATTGCAAGTGCCTCCTGCTCCTCCCTCGTGGTGAAAATATCAGGAGCCTGTGTCTTATGATGTAATTTTTGAAGAAGTATTTTTCTTGAAAAAAGGTGAACATCCTTCACCGCCGTGAACGCGCCGTGAGGCTCTTTGCATTCAGTGGTGATGGTGATTGTTGCCATGCGCCGTTAATTGGATCAATGTTGCTTCCGGCTTTGATCGGAGCATGTGATCGGTGTCTGCCCTCACATTGGCCATTCTGCTCTTTTTAACCAGCCTGCCCCTCACCTCTGACACGCTCCTCGAAAAAGCTATTGCGAAACACGTGTCGGAGTGTGAGGGTCGCAGCAGTTTATCATTCCCCAGGTGATGTAATTGAATCTTCATCTCATTGTCCTGTTTGCCTTTCTTATACTATGAATGGTTAATGATCTGTGCGCCTCTGTGTTCTCTGTGTCTTTTACATATCCAGTAGGCGTTTATGCCTGGGTTCCTGTGGTGGGAACCTTATATCCATACATTTTTCTATCCCTACCTATGGGTATGCAATTTTGGATGGGGTACTAATTAGTAAAAATGAATTAATGTGGAATATATTATATTATTATCAGCACATATAGAATTACAGAGTCGCACCTGTCCTTAATGAGTGATTATTTTTCTGGCTCAGGTCTAATATACATTCACCTGGTGTTTTTGATGTGTTTATTCTAAATTCTAAAAAAGTCCTGGATTATTTATAGGGACTTAATGCATTAACTGTCTGCGTCTCTCTATTTATTGCCGGTACCTTTATGCTATATTTTAGTGTTTTATTGGAAAATAAATAAAGATTGATATTTTTTAGTATCTCGGTCACTCCTTTAATTGGTCATTTACCGATGTCCAAGTTGTGTTCAAATTATGCTGTTTGGAGTGCTATGTGTTGAAATATTTTGGATATGTGGTTACTAATTATATGCATCTGCTGTTTTTTGAACAGTTGTTCCAAATCCACTATGGATTTTAAAGCCAGGGAAATGAACTGGCTTTCAAAAGCCTCTACTCTATTTAGCAAAGGTGCCGGTATGAACATACTTCAGGTGTCAAGTAAGGATAGCATCAAAAGATATAAAAATGTTTTACATAAAAAATCAAAAATATGGTGGACGAACAGTGCACTAGAACGTTACTGTGAGCAAGAGATCATTCCTCGTGGTCTGCGGATACATCTATATCCAAGCTTTGATTTGGAACAAGAGGATTTGATATTGAGATGGCAAAAAGCTGCTGCTAGATGCTCATTTGAGTTTATGAAGATCATTAATGAGAAAAATAAAATTACCCTACAAAAATTGGAGGAGGAGATAAAGGAGTTGGAGGATGTCCTTCAAAAAGATTTACCTAAGGATGATTTGCAGGAATTATTCTTGAGCCTGGACAAAGATTTTGAGCGTTGGGAGAAAGAGATAAGTGCAGATAAATTAAAGAAGTACCAACGTGATGTTCAGGATTTTGAGACCAAGAAAATTTATAAGTGGCAGATTAAAAAAGAATCCAAAATGGACATCTCTAGATCTGCATCTAATCAGTCCCTCAATTCTGCATCTGAAAGCATGGTGTCTACCAGTGGCTCGGAAGGTCCTAGAGATTCCTCATATGGTGGATATAAAGGAAAGCGTAAAGGATATGATATTTTCAATCCTAGAGATAAACGCAGGGATGGGCAACAGGTAATAAATCTTTCACAACACAAGCTTTCAGATGTTCAGATTTGTCTTCTGGAGAAGGGATTAACTTTTTCCCCCTCTAATCCTTTAGACGCGTTCACGGCGGTGAAGGATGTTCACCTTTTTTCAAGAAAAATACTTCTTCAAAAATTACATCATAAGACACAGGCTCCTGATATTTTCACCACGAGGGAGAAGCAGGAGGCACTTGCAATTTTACAGTCATTGGAGGATGAGAATTCAGGACATGAGGTTGGTAATTTCCCGTTGTAACTCATGAATAAATCTAAAAAATTCCCAAGCCTGAATATTTGTCCGGCCTTGGAGGTTTTTACTAAACTTGTCTCAGAGGAGATCGAGGATTTAGCCGCCTTACCCTCACCTGCCCGTAATCTTAGCAGGGTTGAGTGGGTTGGTTTGAAGGAGTTACAATCCTGGCATGATATCTTTATCAAACCGGCTGATAAAGGCGGCAACCTTGTTATTTGGCCTTGTGATAAGTATGAAGAACAGGCTAATAAATTATTGGGAGATGTTAAATGCTACCGGAAATTGCCATATAATCCTACCTCATCATTCCATACTGCGCTTATTTTGATTCTTGAGCAAGCCTATGAAAAGGGTATTATTCCAAAAAAATTCCTTGATACCATTAAAAAACTCCATCCACGCCTCCCGGCATTATACCTTATCCCTAAAATTCACAAGGATCCGACTAACCCCCCTGGCAGGCCCATAATATCGGGAAATGGTAGCCTCATTGAATTAGTGTGTCAGGTTATTGATTATTATTTGAAGCCGCTGGTACGAGAATTGCCGTCATATATTCAGGATACCACGGCTGCTCTGAGGCGTCTGGATGGGATTCATCTGGAGGATAATATGGGGATGGTGTCTGCCGACATCGAATCCCTATATACCTCCATTAGACATCCGGACGGTCTGAGAGCGGTGTCGTGGTACCTGGAATCGAGCAACATCGCACGGCCAACGGCGGATTTAATTTTAATCTTATTGGAATTTATCCTGACACACAATGTTTTTACATTCAATGGGAGGGTCTACCTACAAACCCAGGGTACTGCCATGGGGGCGTGTTGTGCGCCTTCCTATGCCAATCTTTTTTTGGGGGTATGGGAACGGCAGATCTTTGTGAGTGATAACAACTTGTGTACACATCAGGTCCTAAATTGGATCAGATATATAGATGATGTGTGGTTTATCTGGGAGGGTGAGGTTGGAGGTTTACAGGAATTCATGCAGTGTTTGAACTGCAATGATCTTAACATCAAACTTACCTTTGAATATGGCCGCAGTATCAATTTTTTAGACCTTAAAATTGTTGCATTATCGGATGGCCTCCTCTCCACACAAATTTTTCGTAAGCCTACGGCCACAAACTCTCTTCTCCTTGCCTCATCTGCCCACCCCAAGAGTACCATCAAAGGGATCCGTGTGGGTCAGTTCCTCAGGGTCAGGAGAATTTGCTCTGATGATAGCAGTTTTCTGACCCATTCGGAGGATCTGGCCGACAGATTTGAATCCAGGGGTTATAGTCGGCGAATAATAAAAAATGGCTTCAAAGAGCGGCAAGGTTGACCAGGAATTCTCTCCTTTTTTCCAATACGATAAAACCAAAGAGTGATCAAGTGGTACGCCTTATCACCACGTATAACAACAAGTGGGATAAAATGAAAGCAATTATCCAAAAACATTGGAACATCTTGTTGACGGATTCTGTTTTAAAGAAAATTCTTCCATCTCGACCATATATGGTGGCCAAACGTGCAAAAAATTTAAAAGACGTACTGGTACACAGCCATTATGAACCGGTTCGGACTGGCATTTCTAGCCAGGTGTTACCAGTTGGCTTTTTTCCGTGTGGCCTTTGCAAGGCGTGCGCCAATCTTGTGAAAGCTAAAAAATTCCATAATTTTGATGGTTCACGTGAATTTGACATCAGACATCGTATCACGTGCTCCTCAAAAGGGGTTATTTACAGGATTGAGTGCCCCTGCAAAAAAGTTTATATAGGTTTGACCACGAGAGAATTAAAGATCAGAATCCGTGAACACTGTTTGGATATTGAAAAGGCGAAAAGTGTGACTGATGAGGGTTTGTTAAAAACCATTCCCAGACACTTTAAAAAGTACCATGGCTGCAATGCCGCTCTTTTGAAGGGCAAGGGTATTGATTTGGTGTCTATGGGATCTAGAGGGGGTGACCTGGGTAGGCTTCTTGCCCAAGTCGAGAGCAAGTGGATATATAGGCTGGGTACTTTGACTCCTAATGGCTTAAATGAAAATATGGGGTTTTCAGCTTTTTTATAACATCATTGCTGTCTGTTCCTGTGGGATGTTTTGTCCATGATCCACATTGATGTACTTTATGTATATCTCTTTGTATGCATTCTCACATTGACATACCTGGTTTTAGTGGGTGTTGTGGTGGGTTAGGTTTTACATGTTTTTAATTTCTTGTTTTTTCTTTAGTATATTAGGCTACCTTTGCCTGGTTTATTACCATCTACGGAGTGGCTTATTTTCATCTATGAGGACATCCATCTAGGACGCCTGTTGTGACGGCCATAAAGAATAAAGAATTGTTGTTGCTATGCTGCTCCGGTTATGATGTATTGTTCAATTTATGTGCACCCTCTTCCCTTTTATAATGCAAGATGGACGTGTAATTTTGTATTTATCTGCTATGCAGTGTGCTATAATGCTTGACTTAATATATTTATATGTATGGTCCTAAATTTAGATATAATGGCTGCAGTGTTGTCCCTTTAGGAACATTCTATGTCAGATATGAAAAAGGAATCTATATTTCTGTGTACTGACTGTAGGGAGTAATCAACATTTGAAGTTTGGTATTTTGTATTGCCGTTATATGACTTGGTATATAATATAATGATATCTATCTAGAAGTTAATATGGGGCAGTATATATAGCGGTATATTGTTGTATAGTGTAGTCTATGTCCATTATAATATCTGACTATATGTATTCATGTATGTGGTCTGCAGTAAACTATTATAGGGATTGTAGTGTGCATGTAGTTAAAATTATCTATACTGAATATGCAATGGTCTGAGCAGCTCTTTGTATTACTTTGCCGTCTTCTAAGTGCAACTAGTGATCCAGTGCGCATGCCTGCAAAGCTGACCGCTGGCTTCCTTCCGTCGCGTCAGATGGCGTCCCGTGGTTGCCATGACTCACTAACATGTGGGTCATGACATCACGGTCACGTGATCGTGGCGTCTTGGAGGCTCTTTGCATTCAGCGGTGATGGTGATTGTTGCCATGCGCCGTTAATTGGATCAATGTTGCTTCCGGCTTTGATCGGAGCATGTGATCGGTGTCTGCCCTCACATTGGCCATTCTGCTCTTTTTAACCAGCCTGCCCCTCACCTCTGACACGCTCCTCGAAAAAGCTATTGCGAAACACGTGTCGGAGTGTGAGGGTCGCAGCAGTTTATCATTCCCCAGGTGATGTAATTGAATCTTTATCTCATTGTCCTGTTTGCCTTTCTTATACTATGAATGGTTAATGATCTGTGCGCCTCTGTGTTCTCTGTGTCTTTTACATATCCACTAGGCGTTTATGCCTGGGTTCCTGTGGTGGGAACCTTATATCCATACATTTTTCTATCCCTACCTATGGGTATGCAATTTTGGATGGGGTACTAATTAGTAAAAATGAATTAATGTGGAATATATTATATTATTATCAGCACAGATAGAATTACAGAGTCGCACCTGTCCTTAATGAATGATTATTTTTCTGGCTCAGGTCTAATATACATTCACCTGGTGTTTTTGATGTGTTTATTCTAAATTCTAAAAAAGTTCTGGATTATTTATAGGGACTTAATGCATTAACTGTCTGCGTCTCTCTATTTATTGCCGGTACCTTTATGCTATATTTTAGTGTTTTATTGGAAAATAAATAAAGATTGATATTTTTTAGTATCTTGGTCACTCCTTTAATTGGCCATTTACCAATGTCAAAGCACCCCTATTAATGTTAACCTTTTTTCTTTATAACAATTTGGGTTTTTGCAACAGCTATTTCAGTTTCATATATCTAATAACTGATGGACTGAGTAATATTTCTGGATTGAAATGAGGTTTTGTTGTACTAACAGAATATGTGCAATCCGCATTTAAACAAAATTTGACCGGTGCAAAAGTATGGGCACCCTTATCAATTTCTTGATTTGTACACTCCTAACTACTTTTTACTGACTTACTAAAGCACTAAATTAGTATTGTAACCTCATTGAGCTTTGAACTTCATAGGCAGGTGTATCCAATCATGAGAAAAGGTATTTAAGGTGGCCACTTGCAAGTAGTTCTCCTATTTGAATCTCCTATGAAAAGTGGCATCATGGGCTCCTCAAAACAACTCTCAAATTATCTGAAAACAAAGATTATTCAACATAGTTGTTCAGGGGAAGAATACAAAAAGTTGTCTCAGAGATTTAAACTGTCAGTTTCCACTGTGAAGAACATAGTAAGGAAATGGAAGAACACAGGTACAGTTCTTGTTAAGCCCAGAAGTGGCAGGCTAAGAAAAATATCAGAAAGGCAGAGAAGAAGAATGGTGAGAACAGTCAAGGACAATCCACAGACCACCTCCAAAGACCTGTAGCATCATCTTGCTGCAGATGGTGTCAATGTGCATTGGTCAACAATACAGTGCACATTGCACAAGGAGAAGCTGTATGGGAGAGTGATGCAAAAGAAGCCGTTTCTGCAAGCACGCCACAAACAGAGTCGCCTGAGGTATGCAAAAGCACATTTGGACAAGCCAGTTACATTTTGGAAGAAGGTCCTGTGGACTGATGAAACAAAGATTGAGTTGTTTGGTCATACGAAAAGGCGTTCTGCATTGAGGCAAAAAAACACGGCATTCCAAGAAAAGTACTTGCTACCCACAGTAAAATTTGGTGGAGGTTCCATCATGCTTTGGGGCTGTGCGGCCAATGCCGGCACTGGGAATCTTGTTAAAGTTGAGGGTCGCATGGATTCATCTCAGTATCAGCAGATTTTTGACAATAATGTGCAAGAATCAGTGACGAAGTTGAAGTTACGCAGGGGATGGATATTTCAGCAAGACAATGATCCAAAACACCGCTCCAAATCTACTCAGGCATTCATGCAGAGGAACAATTACAATGTTCTGGAATGGCCATCCCAGTCCCCAGACCTGAATATCATTGAACATCTGTGGGATGATTTGAAGTGTGCTGTCCATGCTTGGCGACCATCAAACTTAACTGAACTGGAATTGTTTTGTATACAGGAATGGTCAAATATACCTTCATCCAGGATCCAGGAACTCATTAAAAGCTACAGGAAGCGACTAGAGGCTGTTATTTTTGCAAAAGGAGGATCTACAAAATATTAATGTCACTTTTATGTTGAGGTGCCCATACTTTTGCACCGGTCAAATTTTTTTTAAATGTAGATTGCACATTTTCTGTTAGTACAATAAACTTCATTTCAATCCAGAAATATTACTGAGTCCATCATTTATTAGATATATGAAACTGAAATAGCTGTTGCAAAAACCCAAATTGTTATAAAGAAAAAAAGTTAACATTAATAGGGGTGCCCAAACATTTTCATATGGCTGTAAAATGACACTCAGTCATGCTCCCAGCAGAGCGTGAGACAAGTGTCATTAGCAAGTAGCATGCGATTCTCTTGTATCGGATGCTATAAACTAGTGTGATTATACCCCTTAGTTGAAAATACTGACCGTAACTCAAGGAGGAATGCCCTCGCCCCCAGTAACAAGTAAGTAAGGAGACTGCAGATTTGTTTTCTACTCAAGACACAAATTATAAATTGACCTTTAACTCATAAAAAGTATACCCTCCAGGCTCGCTGGAGCTTCTAGAAAGTTCTGGTGGATAGAGTGGCGTCCTTAGTGTGTAGTGTACACAGATAAAGCCAATGTCTAAATAAGCATCTAGCTGGTTCTGCTCTGGAGATAGGACAGCATGAAACAAAGCAGAGGTAAACTGTACTGAGAAAAGCAGAGAAGGGGCTTAACCAAAACTTCAGGCCACTCATTCTCAGAATTGTGGAGGGTCCAAGGCTGAACACCTTCCAATCACAAACTTATGACACAACCTAGCAATATAATATTACTTTGAAAGATGGGGATCCTACTTTAAGGGACTTATATTGCATTTCAAATAACATGTATTTTAATGGTTGGAAGGAGCTATTAAGACATATGGCTGATAAATGAGTATGAAACACAATTTCAGACACTGACTGTGGACAAACAGTTCTGTTTTCGGAAAATAAGTAGATAATTTTGTTCTATCCTAAAGAAACCGCTTTAATATTATGGATAAATGATGTAATCTGCCTAGTTTTATCCTACTCACTGATGATGTTCTCTTCCCCATAGGTCCCCGGGTTTGTCTTGGGGAGAATCTTGCCCGCATGGAGATCTTTCTCTTCTTCACCACTATGCTGACACATTTTGAATTCCATTGGCCGGACCCAAAATCTACTCCAGACACCAATCCAGTTTTTGGAATTTCTCATGTTCCTAAACGTTTTAAAATGAGAATTGTTGCCTGTACTTAGTGATTACCTTATGTCGTCATCTAATGTATTGAGGATGAATTGCAGTAACACTTAGCCACTTCAACTGACAGCTCAACATTCAATGATGCGAAAAACAGTCTTGGCCTTAAGGGCTTAAAGTTGTAAGTGCTAATGTTTACTAAGGTATTGGGAAATGGAACTGTCACTTACTAATTGGTCACTTTTTGGTGTTTGTCACTATGGGACTGCAACCAGAATCTAAGAAAACTGGTTTATACTGTCTTCTGAATTATCTTATATGTAGTAATTTGTGGATCATCATAGCTGTGTTTCATCATAGCTGTGGTTTACTAACTTTTCGGTTGCAATAACTAATGTTACATCACAGTATATATCTTCTTGCTACAAGTCATCACTACTTGCTCTATGACAAGCGCTGAACAGCTACTGTACATCCATTAAGATTAGTTCATGTATTATTAAAAATGATGCAATTTCTATTTATCCATCCTATGATATTAAATTGTATTACATTTTCCTATGAATTGTGCAAAAAATGATTTGCCTTGATTTTATCACCGTTTCCTACCATAGAAATCGCAGCATTTTGCAGTTGGCGCGCCACATCTTGGCCATGTGGCTCCCTTTTATCTTATCTGTACAACCTATTCTCTGAAATGTACCTGTGCTACCTGTTATTTTCCTTTGCAGCCTTCTTATTTCTAGGTTGCAGGTGGATACAAAAAGCAGGAGGTACTGAGAGCTGTAGTCCAATGAACTTCTGGGAAAAGAAGTGCTGATTGTTATGAACAAATACCAGTCTGTTGCCTTCTGCAATCCATTTTATGTTGGCTATACAAAATACCATAAAAATACAGACAAAATGTTTCCAACATAAAGTAAACAGTTGTAATTACATTTGTTTTATGGAAATTTTCCTTATGTCTTTTAAAAAAAAAATCATGGCTTGCCCATCTCCCAATCCAGGAAGGACACTTTCCTTGATAACTCACAAGCCTGGGATTCAGGATTTTGGTTTGGTAGTTAATTAGACCAGATGGGTATTAATATATGGCTTCTGGAGCTAGTGTAGCGCCCCTGAACCCATCAGGGCACTACTAGGCACTGTATCCTGACAAAGATGCAGGGCCTACCCCCAGGGACCTGGAAGCTCAGTGCCAGTACCATCAAAACACATAACATCCCCAGTTTCCCACTCCCAACCGGGGTGACTGACTAGTCCAGGGGTGGAGCCAGTCCAGTCCACTAGATGACAGCCCGGTGGGAGGGGACAGAAAGACAGAATGATAGTGAAGTCCGGTAGTGACAGTTGAAGGGGACAGACATGTCTCCAGACATGGTCGTGTAGCAGTGACCTAGGTGGCGTAGGAGAGTGGTTGCCAGAGAGGGTACAGCCAGATACCCCTGGAACCAGAGCACCGACGGAGCACAGGGCCCTAGGTCAGGCAAAAGCTTCAGGCAACCTGACAAATACCTGCACAGTGAGGGGACCTTCATGGACCTCACTGACTTAAGAATCCGGGGGCACCAGCAGAAAAGATTGAGCCAGGGACCGGAACAGAACACTGACCCTACAGGGTTCATACTGCCCGCCGTACGGACGAGAGGCTGTCGACAGACAGTAGGGGACCCACAGACTCTCCAAGCTATGGGGTTCCACCAACCAGTGAGAGGTGCCGGGGAAAAAGACCAACAGGTTACCACACCGGCACTGCGACAAAAGAGACCAGGGATCTGAACCAGCCGTCCTCAGTGCCTCACCTCAACACCACTGTGAGTAAACAGAAGTTGCACTGCATCCCATTGTGTGTCTCCCTTCTTTCTGTGCCGGATCCCACCACACACTTCCTGGGGTCCGGCCCTACTTGCAGAGGGCCTAACATCCAGGCTGCCATCACCATCAGCCCCAGTGGTAACAGACTGTGCAGCGGTGGTTCCATCACTATTACCGCAACCAATGGCGTCATGATATAAACTCTTTAATCTCCCCTGTATATCATCCCCCCTTAAAAAGCGATCCCCAGGGTCACGGAACCGGGCATCGTCCATTACACAACCGTGACACAGCATCCCCGTACATATACGGCCCGGGACCAAGTACCCCATAGCTCTGCGGCGCCACAGCTTTTTCGTGGCGTCACAAACAGGATATGGACTAGACCCGTTAACACAGGTGACGTATGCCTTATGGACTGTTTTTGTGAGAAACTACCACTATTTTATCTGTGAAAAAGTAACTGCGCCATCACTCTGGTGAAAGTGTGCGAAAAAGAGACTCTGCCCCCTGGGAATGTGCAACATGTAAAACTGGAACTAGCTGCAGTAAGCTGGAAGAGTCTGCAGCAGAATGCTCCCTGGTGTGCTAGGGGAACGGCAGCTCTGGATCATCAGCTGAGGATGAGCAGGTCATACCAGTCCCCACTGACTTAGAATCGGAGGAGTCAAACTCAGCTTCCAGTATCCCGGAGGCAGCGTGGATCCCGCGTATGGGGGGCAATGGCTGCCGCGCTCACTAACTAATCACTAACATGTGGGTCATGACATCACGGTCACGTGATCGTGGCGTCTTGGAGGCTCTTTGCATTCAGCGGTGATGGTGATTGTTGCCATGCGCCGTTAATTGGATCAATGTTGCTTCCGGCTTTGATCGGAGCATGTGATCGGTGTCTGCCCTCACATTGGCCATTCTGCTCTTTTTAACCAGCCTGCCCCTCACCTCTGACACGCTCCTCGAAAAAGCTATTGCGAAACACGTGTCGGAGTGTGAGGGTCGCAGCAGTTTATCATTCCCCAGGTGATGTAATTGAATCTTTATCTCATTGTCCTGTTTGCCTTTCTTATACTATGAATGGTTAATGATCTGTGCGCCTCTGTGTTCTCTGTGTCTTTTACATATCCACTAGGCGTTTATGCCTGGGTTCCTGTGGTGGGAACCTTATATCCATACATTTTTCTATCCCTACCTATGGGTATGCAATTTTGGATGGGGTACTAATTAGTAAAAATGAATTAATGTGGAATATATTATATTATTATCAGCACAGATAGAATTACAGAGTCGCACCTGTCCTTAATGAATGATTATTTTTCTGGCTCAGGTCTAATATACATTCACCTGGTGTTTTTGATGTGTTTATTCTAAATTCTAAAAAAGTTCTGGATTATTTATAGGGACTTAATGCATTAACTGTCTGCGTCTCTCTATTTATTGCCGGTACCTTTATGCTATATTTTAGTGTTTTATTGGAAAATAAATAAAGATTGATATTTTTTAGTATCTTGGTCACTCCTTTAATTGGCCATTTACCGATGTCAAAGCACCCCTATTAATGTTAACCTTTTTTCTTTATAACAATTTGGGTTTTTGCAACAGCTATTTCAGTTTCATATATCTAATAACTGATGGACTGAGTAATATTTCTGGATTGAAATGAGGTTTATTGTACTAACAGAATATGTGCAATCCGCATTTAAACAAAATTTGACCGGTGCAAAAGTATGGGCACCCTTATCAATTTCTTGATTTGTACACTCCTAACTACTTTTTACTGACTTACTAAAGCACTAAATTAGTATTGTAACCTCATTGAGCTTTGAACTTCATAGGCAGGTGTATCCAATCATGAGAAAAGGTATTTAAGGTGGCCACTTGCAAGTAGTTCTCCTATTTGAATCTCCTATGAAAAGTGGCATCATGGGCTCCTCAAAACAACTCTCAAATTATCTGAAAACAAAGATTATTCAACATAGTTGTTCAGGGGAAGAATACAAAAAGTTGTCTCAGAGATTTAAACTGTCAGTTTCCACTGTGAAGAACATAGTAAGGAAATGGAAGAACACAGGTACAGTTCTTGTTAAGCCCAGAAGTGGCAGGCTAAGAAAAATATCAGAAAGGCAGAGAAGAAGAATGGTGAGAACAGTCAAGGACAATCCACAGACCACCTCCAAAGACCTGTAGCATCATCTTGCTGCAGATGGTGTCAATGTGCATTGGTCAACAATACAGTGCACATTGCACAAGGAGAAGCTGTATGGGAGAGTGATGCAAAAGAAGCCGTTTCTGCAAGCACGCCACAAACAGAGTCGCCTGAGGTATGCAAAAGCACATTTGGACAAGCCAGTTACATTTTGGAAGAAGCTCCTGTGGACTGATGAAACAAAGATTGAGTTGTTTGGTCATACGAAAAGGCGTTCTGCATTGAGGCAAAAAAACACGGCATTCCAAGAAAAGTACTTGCTACCCACAGTAAAATTTGGTGGAGGTTCCATCATGCTTTGGGGCTGTGCGGCCAATGCCCGCACTGGGAATCTTGTTAAAGTTGAGGGTCGCATGGATTCAACTCAGTATCAGCAGATTTTTGACAATAATGTGCAAGAATCAGTGACGAAGTTGAAGTTACGCAGGGGATGGATATTTCAGCAAGACAATGATCCAAAACACCGCTCCAAATCTACTCAGGCATTCATGCAGAGGAACAATTACAATGTTCTGGAATGGCCATCCCAGTCCCCAGACCTGAATATCATTGAACATCTGTGGGATGATTTGAAGTGTGCTGTCCATGCTTGGCGACCATCAAACTTAACTGAACTGGAATTGTTTTGTATACAGGAATGGTCAAATATACCTTCATCCAGGATCCAGGAACTCATTAAAAGCTACAGGAAGCGACTAGAGGCTGTTATTTTTGCAAAAGGAGGATCTACAAAATATTAATGTCACTTTTATGTTGAGGTGCCCATACTTTTGCACCGGTCAAATTTTTTTTAAATGCAGATTGCACATTTTCTGTTAGTACAATAAACTTCATTTCAATCCAGAAATATTACTGAGTCCATCATTTATTAGATATATGAAACTGAAATAGCTGTTGCAAAAACCCAAATTGTTATAAAGAAAAAAAGTTAACATTAATAGGGGTGCCCAAACATTTTCATATGGCTGTAAAATGACACTCAGTCATGCTCCCAGCAGAGCGTGAGACAAGTGTCATTAGCAAGTAGCATGCGATTCTCTTGTATCGGATGCTATAAACTAGTGTGATTATACCCCTTAGTTGAAAATACTGACCGTAACTCAAGGAGGAATGCCCTCGCCCCCAGTAACAAGTAAGTAAGGAGCCTGCAGATTTGTTTTCTACTCAAGACACAAATTATAAATTGACCTTTAACTCATAAAAAGTATACCCTCCAGGCTCGCTGGAGCTTCTAGAAAGTTCTGGTGGATAGAGTGGCGTCCTTAGTGTGTAGTGTACACAGATAAAGCCAATCTATATATATAATTGCCTTATTCTGTCTTTCTGTCTGTCATGCTCCAAAATTGTGTCACGGTGACATTGTGTCACCGTGACATGTCCTTACGGTGACACAAAGCTGATTGGCCGCTGGGTTCGCCATGGCCCCGCCCCCCCACACGGATTGGCCTCTCGCCCCGGCTGCGCCCCCACACGGATTGGCCAGCCGCTCGCCCAGGCTCTGCCCCCCCCCACAGATTGGCCTCTCGCCCCGGCACCCTGCAGGCATTGGCAACTCGCCCACGCCTTGCCCCGCCCCCCTCACGCAATAGACGTTAGCTCTCGCCCCCCCCCCCCGCATTGCCCGAACTGACACGGTTACGGAGCCACGAATCCCAGGTGAGTACTGTACTCCCCCCCCCCTTTCCCCCCTCACCAACAGTAGCCCACATCAGCGTACGCCGCCGCCGTATGCTGGTGTTGGCTCCCGTGCGAGCAGGGGACGTGTTGCGCTGGTAACCATGCTTGCATAGTTACCAGTAAATCAAGGTCCTGCAGCGGCGGGACTTCCACACGCACAAACATAACAGCACACACACACACATACACACACACATCAGATCGCACTCACTCTCACAAACACCTCACACACACCTCACACACACATCGCATCCACACACTCACAGCATCCGGCGATATCGCTTGCTTCTCGGCCTCGATACTGTGCTGTGAGCTTCCAGGACCTGCCGGAGGATCACATGGCCAGAAGCATGTGGTATGTCCGGATGTTGTGACTGTGAGCGCGTATGTGCGATATCGTCAGTGTCTGTGTGTGTGAGTGTATGCGATCGGTTGTGTGTGAGTGTATGCGATCGGTCGGGTGTGTGTGAGTGGATGCGATCGGGTGTGTGTGAGTGGATGCGATCGGGTGTGTGTGAGTGGATGCGATCGGGTGTGTGAGTGTCGGCAGAGGAGCACGGCGTGCTGGAGGAGGCTGGGAGCAGAGAGGCTGATCATGGGGAAGGCTGGGAACGGGAGGCTGATGCTGAGGGAGGCTGGAAGGAGAGAGGCTGATGCTGGGGGAGGCTGGAAGGAGAGAGGCTGATGCTGGTGGAGGCTGATGCTTGGGGAGGCTGATGCTGGGGGAGACTGGGAGCGGAAGGCTGATGCTGAGGGAGGCTGGGAGGGGGAGGCTGGGAGGAAGGAGGCTGGGAGGAGAGAGGCTGATCCTGGGGAAGGCTGGGAAAGGGAGGCTGATGCTGAGGGAGGCTGGAAGGAGAGAGGCTGATGCTGGGGGAGGCTGGAAGGAGAGAGGCTGAGGCTGGGAGGAGAGAGGCTGATGCTGGGGAAGGCTGATGCTGAGGGAGGCTGGGAGGGGAAAGCTGATGCTGGGGAAGGCTGGGAGGACAGAGGCTGGGAGGAGAGAGGCTGATCCTGGGGAGGCTGGGAGAGGGAGGCTGATGCTGGAGGAGGCTGGAAGGAGAGAGGCTGATGCTGGCGGAGGCTGATGCTGGGGGAGGCTGGAAGGAAAGAGTCTGATGCTGGTGGAGGCTGATGCTTTGGGAGGCTGGGAGAGGGAGGCTGATGCTGAGGGAGGCTGGGAAGAGGGAGGCTGGGAGAGGTAGGCTGAGAGAAGAGAGGCTGATGCTGGGGGAGGCTGATGCTGGGGGAGGGTGGGAGGAAGGAGGCTGGGAGGAGAGAGGCTGATGCTGGGGGAGGCTGATGCTGGGGACAGAGAGGAGAGGCTGATGCTGAGAGGAGAGAGGCTGATGCTAGGATGAGAGAGGCTGATGCTGGGAGGAGAGAGGCTGATGCTGGGAGGAGAGAGGCTGATGCTGGGGGCAGAGAAGCTGATGCTGGGGGCAGAGAGGCTGATGCTGGTGCAGCATGGGGGATGGAGCACGATGGGGGGGTGCGCAGCATCGGGGATGGAGCATGATGGGGGGGTGCGCAGCATCGGGGATGGAGCACGATGGGGAGTTCACAGCATGGGGGATGGAGCACGTTTGGGAGTGCGCAGCATGGCGGGTGGAGCACGTTTGGGAGTGCGCAGCATGGGAGATGGAGCACGATGGGGGGTGTGCAGCATAGGGGATGGAGCACGATAGGGAGTGCGCTGCATGGGGGATGGAGCACGATGGGGAGTGCGGAGTATGGCGGATGGAGCACGTTTGGGAGTGCGCAGCATGGCGGATGGAGCACGTTTGGGAGTGCGCAGCATGGCGGATGGAGCACGTTTGGGAGTGCGCAGCATGGGAGATGGAGCACGATGGGGGGTGCGCAGCATAGGGGATGGAGCACGATGAGGAGTGCGCTGCATGGGGGATGGAGCACGATGGGGAGTGCGCTGCATGGGGGATGGAGCACGTTTGGGAGTGCGCACCTCCCCCCAAAACACACACACACACACAAACACACACGCGCGCGCACTGCACAACACACCACACACCACACACCACACACACACACACACTGGGAACCACAAACAACTGCCCTACACAGACACCCACACACACAGACAACGCTGCGCACACACAGCACCCAACACACAAACACCGCGGCACACACAAATATACGCACATACCGCACAACACACACATTGCACAAAACATACCTCCCCCCAAAACACACCACACACACACAAACCGCGCAACACACACACAACGCTACAGACACACAGCGCTCCACAAACAACGCAACACACGCAACACACATACAACACCGCTCTCACCCCCCGTCACACCCAAACAACACCCACAACATGTACAGCCCCGACACAAACACTTGGTAACTACACACAACAACATCTATATATATATATATATATATATATATATATAACAAAAATCATACATGAACTACACAATACGTAAATTCTAGAATACCCGATGCGTAGAATCGGGCCACCTTCTAGTGTCTAAATAAGCATCTAGCTGGTTCTGCTCTGGAGATAGGACAGCATGAAACAAAGCAGAGGTAAACTGTACTGAGAAAAGCAGAGAAGGGGCTTAACCAAAACTTCAGGCCACTCATTCTCAGAATTGTGGAGGGTCCAAGGCTGAACACCTTCCAATCACAAACTTATGACACAACCTAGCAATATAATATTACTTTGAAAGATGGGGATCCTACTTTAAGGGACTTATATTGCATTTTAAATAACATGTATTTTAATGGTTGGAAGGAGCTATTAAGACATATGGCTGATAAATGAGTATGAAACACAATTTCAGACACTGACTGTGGACAAACAGTTCTGTTTTCGGAAAATAAGTAGATAATTTTGTTCTATCCTAAAGAAACCGCTTTAATATTATGGATAAATGATGTAATCTGCCTAGTTTTATCCTACTCACTGATGATGTTCTCTTCCCCATAGGTCCCCGGGTTTGTCTTGGGGAGAATCTTGCCCGCATGGAGATCTTTCTCTTCTTCACCACTATGCTGACACATTTTGAATTCCATTGGCCGGACCCAAAATCTACTCCAGACACCAATCCAGTTTTTGGAATTTCTCATGTTCCTAAACGTTTTAAAATGAGAATTGTTGCCTGTACTTAGTGATTACCTTATGTCGTCATCTAATGTATTGAGGATGAATTGCAGTAACACTTAGCCACTTCAACTGACAGCTCAACATTCAATGATGCGAAAAACAGTCTTGGCCTTAAGGGCTTAAAGTTGTAAGTGCTAATGTTTACTAAGGTATTGAGAAATGGAACTGTCACTTACTAATTGGTCACTTTTTGGTGTTTGTCACTATGGGACTGCAACCAGAATCTAAGAAAACTGGTTTATACGGTCTTCTGAATTATCTTATATGTAGTAATTTGTGGATCATCATAGCTGTGTTTCATCATAGCTGTGGTTTACTAACTTTTCGGTTGCAATAACTAATGTTACATCACAGTGTATATCTTCTTGCTACAAGTCATCACTACTTGCTCTATGACAAGCGCTGAACAGCTACTGTACATCCATTAAGATTAGTTCATGTATTATTAAAAATGATGCAATTTCTATTTATCCATCCTATGATATTAAATTGTATTACATTTTCCTATGAATTGTGCAAAAAATGATTTGCCTTGATTTTATCACCGTTTCCTACCATAGAAATCGCAGCATTTTGCAGTTGGCGCGCCACATCTTGGCCATGTGGCTCCCTTTTATCTTATCTGTACAACCTATTCTCTGAAATGTACCTGTGCTACCTGTTATTTTCCTTTGCAGCCTTCTTATTTCTAGGTTGCAGGTGGATACAAAAAGCAGGAGGTACTGAGAGCTGTAGTCCAATGAACTTCTGGGAAAAGAAGTGCTGATTGTTATGAACAAATACCAGTCTGTTGCCTTCTGCAATCCATTTTATGTTGGCTATACAAAATACCATAAAAATACAGACAAAATGTTTCCAACATAAAGTAAACAGTTGTAATTACATTTGTTTTATGGAAATTTTCCTTATGTCTTTTAAAAAAAAAATCATGGCTTGCCCATCTCCCAATCCAGGAAGGACACTTTCCTTGATAACTCACAAGCCTGGGATTCAGGATTTTGGTTTGGTAGTTAATTAGACCAGATGGGTATTAATATATGGCTTCTGGAGCTAGTGTAGCGCCCCTGAACCCATCAGGGCACTACTAGGCACTGTATCCTGACAAAGATGCAGGGCCTACCCCCAGGGACCTGGAAACTCAGTGCCAGTACCATCAAAACACATAACATCCCCAGTTTCCCACTCCCAACCGGGGTGACTGACTAGTCCAGGGGTGGAGCCAGTCCAGTCCACTAGATGACAGCCCGGTGGGAGGGGACAGAAAGACAGAATGATAGTGAAGTCCGGTAGTGACAGTTGAAGGGGACAGACATGTCTCCAGACATGGTCGTGTAGCAGTGACCTAGGTGGCGTAGGAGAGTGGTTGCCAGAGAGGGTACAGCCAGATACCCCTGGAACCAGAGCACCGACGGAGCACAGGGCCCTAGGTCAGGCAAAAGCTTCAGGCAACCTGACAAATACCTGCACAGTGAGGGGACCTTCATGGACCTCACTGACTTAAGAATCCGGGGGCACCAGCAGAAAAGATTGAGCCAGGGACCGGAACAGAACACTGACCCTACAGGGTTAATACTGCCCGCCGTACGGACGAGAGGCTGTCGACAGACAGTAGGGGACCCACAGACTCTCCAAGCTATGGGGTTCCACCAACCAGTGAGAGGTGCCGGGGAAAAAGACCAACAGGTTACCACACCGGCACTGCGACAAAAGAGACCAGGGATCTGAACCAGCCGTCCTCAGTGCCTCACCTCAACACCACTGTGAGTAAACAGAAGTTGCACTGCATCCCCATTGTGTGTCTCCCTTCTTTCTGTGCCGGATCCCACCACACACTTCCTGGGGTCCGGCCCTACTTGCAGAGGGCCTAACATCCAGGCTGCCATCACCATCAGCCCCAGTGGTAACAGACTGTGCAGCGGTGGTTCCATCACTATTACCGCAACCAATGGCGTCATGATATAAACTCTTTAATCTCCCCTGTATATCATCCCCCCTTAAAAAGCGATCCCCAGGGTCACGGAACCGGGCATCGTCCATTAGACAACCGTGACACAGCATCCCCGTACATATACGGCCCGGGACCAAGTACCCCATAGCTCTACGGCGCCACAGCTTTTTCGTGGCGTCACAAACAGGATATGGACTAGACCCGTTAACACAGGTGACGTATGCCTTATGGACTGTTTTTGTGAGAAACTACCACTATTTTATCTGTGAAAAAGTAACTGCGCCATCACTCTGGTGAAAGTGTGCGAAAAAGAGACTCTGCCCCCTGGGAATGTGCAACATGTAAAACTGAAACTAGCTGCAGTAAGCTGGAAGAGTCTGCAGCAGAATGCTCCCTGGTGTGCTAGGGGAACGGCAGCTCTGGATCATCAGCTGAGGATGAGCAGGTCATACCAGTCCCCACTGACTTAGAATCGGAGGAGTCAAACTCAGCTTCCAGTATCCCGGAGGCAGCGTGGATCCCGCGTATGGGGGGCAATGGCTGCCGCGCTCTCCTAACGATTCGTTCCATGCCTGAGATCCTGGAGCCGCTGAAGCCGGATGAGGAGCCTGCTGCCAACTCCAATAGCGTCCCACTCCTGACCTACCGCCGATGTGACAAACCAGGACACTCTGCTTGTACGTATGTGTCCAATGGATGTCCAAAACCCCGGAGCCAAGACTGGTTCCGTGGTGCAGCCTTACGTGCCAGCAGAAATCGTTGTGGAGATACCAGCCCCCACACCTGCAATAGCACCAGTTCCCCAGCTGCCACCAGGAGGCAGTAGAGGTGTGTGAGACCACTGCACCCAGACCCAGAGTGCTAATCCCAGGAGGCCAGATGATCCAGGTGGCTCCGCACCTGCACTGTGGTAGCTGAACCAGGCTAGGCTACCCAGTTTTGTTGTTCCATTTAATAATGTTTGCATAATACTGCACAGTTTTGAAAAAATGGACCACTGGTCATTGGACTGGGAATGACCCGAACTCTCGCAGTGTAAATAGTTGCACCAGTTGTGCCTAAGACCAGAGTACAACCTTCCACAAGGACCTTCATTAACACCATCAACAGGAGAGGAAAAGGTCACAGGAAGGGTCTGCGGTAGAGTCAGCCGAGACCCGGTCACCATGGAAACTGGTGACCTTCCTCCTAGGGGTTTTGGGGACCAGGACCTTTGGGTCGTGGTTGATGGGAAAGGTATTCCCGTTTGCAATATTAAAAGAAATGCTTCCCCTGCGTCAGAAGAACGTTAATAATTTTAATGTTTTAACAAAGTTGAAAAAAAACTTGTGTAAAGGCTGCTTTACATGGTACGACCGATTGTGCGATTTCACAATCGATCGTACCCGCCCCCGTCCTTTTTGCGTCACGGGCAAATCACTGCCTGTGGCGCACGAAGTTTGTAACCCCCGTCACATGTACTTACCTCTCGTGCGACCACGCTGTGGGCGGCGAGTGTCCACTTCCTGGAGTGGGAGGGACGTTCGGCATCACAGCGACGTCACACGGCCGCCGGGCAATAGAAGCGGAGGGGCGGAGATGAACAGGATGTAAACATCCCGCCCACCTCCTTCCTTCCACATAGAGCCGGCGGCTGATGTGGGAGGCAGGTACGCGATGTTCATCGCTCCCGTGGTGTCACACGGAGCGACGTGTGATGCCACGTGAACGATGAACAACTGGCGCCCGATTTCAGAACCGATATTATGAAACCTAGCGACCAGTACACGACTCATGATTTGTTAGCAATACTGCGTCGCTAGGAGGTGTAACACAGGCCGGCATCGCCAGCGATGCCGGATGTGCGTCACAAAAACCGTGACCCCAACGATCTATCGCACGATAGATTGTCTGGTGTAAAGCAGCCTCTTTTGCAGCCCGAGGACGTGCTGAGTTTAACCAAGGGGAAATGTAGTGCCCCTGAACCCATCAGGGCACTACTAGGTACTGTATACTGACAAAGATGCAGGGCCTACCCCCAGGGACCAGGAAGCTCAGTGGCAGTACCACCAAAACACATAACATCCCCAGTTTCCCACTCCCAATCAGGGTGACTGACTAGTCCAGGACCCAATGGATGGCCACCCAGGGGTGGAGCCAGTCCAGTCCACTAGACGACAGCCCGCTGGGAGTGGACAGACATACAGAACGACAGTAGAGTCCGGTAATGACAGTTGAAGGGGACGGATGTGTCTCCAGACGGGATCATGTAGCAGTGACCTAGGTGGCATAGGAGAGTGGTTGCCAGAGAGGCTACAGCCAGGTACCCCTGGAACTAGAGCACCAACAGCGCACAGGGACCTAGGTCAGGCGAAAGCTTCAGGTAACCTGACAAATACCTGCACAGAAAGGGGACCTTCACGGACCTCACTGACCCAAGAATCTGGGGGCACCAGCAGGAAGGATTGAGCCAGGGACCGAAACAGAACTCCGGCCCTACAGGGTTCACACTGCCCGCCGTACGGACAAGAGACTGCCGACAGACAGTAGGGGACCCACAGACGCTCCAAGCTACGGGGTTCCATCAACCAGTGAGAGGTGCCGAGGAAAGGGACCAACAGGTTACCAGACCGACACTGGGACAAAAGGGACCAGGCATCTGAACCAGCCGTCCTCAGTGCCTCAGCTCAACACCACTGTGAGTAAACAGAAGTTGCACTGCATCCCCATCGTGTGGTCTCCCTTCTTTCTGTACTGGATCCCACCATTCACTCACTGGGGCCCGGCCCTACTTGCGGAAGGCCCAACATCCACCAAGGCTGCCATCACCATCAGACCCAGTGGTAACAGACTGTGCAGCGGCAGTTCCATCACCATAACCGCAACCAATGGCATCATGATATAAACTCTTTAATCTCCCCTGTATATAATCCCCCTTTAAAAAGCAACCCCCAGGGTCACGGAACTGGGCATTGGCCATTACACAACCGTGACACAGCATCACTGTACATATATGGCCAGGGACCGAGTACCCCATAGCTCTGGGGCATCACACTAGTGTGACATTAAACCCTCCTTCAGAGTAAATTGGCACCTGGAGGGTATGAGAAAGCACATACACTTAATCCAAATGTTGAAGGAGGGGACAGTGAAGTAGCTGCTGAATGGCCACATGGATCACATGACAACGTGATGCAAACCCCAGGAGAGGCAGTGCTTGTTAGAGACAGGCTGGCAGGCAGTAGTGACCGTACGCTCAGTAGTTACAAGGCAGCAGCAAGGCCAGTGGTTAACCCTTTGCCTCCCAGTCTCTGCTCCAAGTGAAGGGTGATTTCTGTGTCTTCCACACTGCACCACATTCTTACTCTGAGCCAGGAAACGACACACGAGGTTTTTTTTTTAAGCAAACGTACTTTATTCAAAGAAAGTTTACCAGTCAGGGCACCGGTGATGGTCCCATTGGGGTTCCTTATACTTTCATTATTCCTTGCAAAATGATACAATTTGGTGGCCGGCTGCTTCCTGGCATCCAGGTACCTTCGGGCTCTCCCAGGGCCCTCATCCCCCTGGCTAGCGTCACATTTTCAGAGTCCAGATCATTTAGGCTGCTAAACCCATTCATCCCACCCACAGGGATTTTGCATTGTGCCTGGAAGGGTTTACAGCGTTACTTCTCCTTGGGCTATTCTTCTGGCCAGGACCAGATCTACTCTACTTTAGAGGGTGCAATTGACCTTCGCCTGCCAGGGGGTTCTTCAGATATCAACCTTCCCGACCGGCTGGTCTATACCCCACAGCAGGGGACGCAGTGTTTCCAATCCTACACTTTCAGGATCCCACAGGACTGGCTCTTAGGGTCCACAAATCAATTTGCAATTTGGTCTCCTTATTGGTTTCTCCTCCAGGGGACTCTCCTTCCCTAGCTTCCTGGTGTTCACCTTTTATTCCTCCCCAGTGCTCCTCCCCACTAACTTCTTACTGCCTAACAGCACCAGGGAAGTGACCGAGCACACCATGGCCATCTTGTGGCCACTTTATAGAGTACAACCATACACAGTAAAATACAAGATACACCCAATTTGCAGGCCTGGGGTGGGCCAAACCCAGCACCCCCCTTACATGCTTGTACCACTGAGAGAGGGGAGCCAGCACGACCTGAAATTGGCATGCATCATATAAAAAGTGAAAATTATGCTTGTACCACTGGAAGAGCACCAGCACTGGAGGTGAGTATAACTATTATTATTATACTAGGATGAATATAGTGATTGACAAAGGGGTTGTCCGAATAGTGAGCCACTCCTTCATCTATAACATGTTGTTAATTGCAGGCATAATAACCTGTCAAAAGTTCTCCAACCCTAAAAAAAAATGATGAACACATCAATTTACTTTTTACGGATAGGACAATAAACTACTAGGGCAGATCAAAGTGCGCCTGCGCAGGACTTCAATGTCGTATAGTGTTGATGACGAAGAAGGTGTCATCCACACTAGCTTCAGAAGGAGGACAAAGATGGCCAAAAGAGTAGGCACGGGACCCGAAGAACGGAGATGCCCATCCGAACAGTCTGCTCCGCACTGACCGTTAGTTAAGTATTATGAACATCTGGTGACAGGTTCCTTTTAAATGCTCCACCGTGCAGCCAAGTTTTGGTCCAACTATTGACATAGGTGAAGCTTACTGTTAAGTGCTGTTGAGGTAAACAAGTGTCTAAAGATGCGTACAATTTATTATCCAGCAAGAATCAGGGCAATAAATTTGGTGCTTTTTCCTATAGTTTAACAGTATGTATTATACATCTATACACCATTATGACCACAATTAGTTGTCAGTAGAGATGAGCGAACCGGTCCCGGTTCGGCTCGAGGTCGGTTCGCCGAACGGAGGTCCCGTTCGAGTTCGGCTCGTCGAACGTTCGACGAACCGAACTCGAACCGCATAGGAAACAATGGCAGGCATTCACAAACACATAAAAACACCTAGAAAAAACCCTCAAAGGTGTCCAAAAGGTGACAAACAACTCACAACACAAACACATGGGAAAGTGACAAGGACATATACTCATGCGAAAAAAAAAGAGCAGGACAAGGAAAAAGTGGAGGACACACAGATATAGGCATGGCACGCCCTTCTAAAATCATGTAAAACACCGCAAAGTGACTCCAAGCGGAGTCTCCCTTTTTTCCAAAAATTGGGCTTCACACACACCCACCCCTTCAGTGGCAGCACTTGTGCCCCAGTTGTACACTTCACAGCTAGATTTGCATCAAGCACATTCAAAAATACGCCATAATTAACCGTCCCCAGGATGACACTGGGGTAGGTAGCAAAGTGTTTCCTGATCCCAGCTCTGTTCATCTTGGCTTCTTTTAAAAACAATGTAAGCAAGGGTTACTCCAAGCGGAGTCTTCATTTTTTCCAAAAATTGGGCCCCACACACACCCACCCCTTCAGTGGCAGCAGTTGTGCCCCAGTTGTACAATTCACAGCTACATTTGCATCAAGCACATTCAAAAATACGCTATTCTTAACCGTCCCAAGGATGACACCAGGGTAGGTAGCAAAGTGTTTCCTGATCCCAGCTCTGTTCATCTTGGCTTCTTTTAAAAACAATGTAAGCAAGGGTTACTCCAAGCGGAGTCTTCATTTTTTCCAAAAATTGGGCCACACACACACCCACCCCTTCAGTGGCAGCACTTGTGCCCCAGTTGTACACTTCACAGCTAGATTTGCATCAAGCACATTCAAAAATACGCCATAATTAACCGTCCCCAGGATGACACCAGGGTAGGTAGCAAAGTCTTTCCTGATCCCAGCTCTGTTCATCTTGGATCATTTATAAAAAACACATCAATCAAGGGTTACTCCAAGCGGAGTCTCCCTTTTTTTCCAAAAATTGGGCCACACACACCCACCCCTTCAGTGGCAGCAGTTGTGCCCCAGTTGTACAATTTACAGCTACATTTGCATCAAGCACATTCAAAAATACGCTATTCTTAACCGTCCCCAGGATGACACCGGGGTAGGTAGCAAAGTCTTTCCTGATCCCAGCTCTGTTCATCTTGGCTTCTTTTAAAAACAATGTAAGCAAGGGTTACTCCAAGCGGAGTCTCCCTTTTTTCAAAAAATTGGGCCCCACACACACCCACCCCTTCAGTGGCAGCAGTTGTGCCCCAGTTATACACTTCACAGCTAGATTTGCATCAAGCACATTCAAAAATACGCCATAATTAACCGTCCCCAGGATGACACCAGGGTAGGTAGCAAAGTCTTTCCTGATCCCAGCTCTGTGCATCTTGGATCATTTATAAAAAACACAGCAAACAAGGGTTACTCCAAGCGGAGTCTCCCTTTTTTCCAAAAATTGGGCCCCACACACACCCACCCCTTCAGTGGCAGCAGTTGTGCCCCAGTTGTACACTTCACAGCTAGATTTGCATCAAGCACATTCAAAAATACGCCATAATTAACCGTCCCCAGGATGACACCGGGGTAGGTAGCAAAGTCTTTCCTGATCCCAGCTCTGTTCATCTTGGCTTCTTTTAAAAACAATGTAAGCAAGGGTTACTCCAAGCGGAGTCTCCCTTTTTTCCAAAAATTGGGCCCCACACACACCCACCCCTTCAGTGGCAGCAGTTGTGCCCCAGTTGTACACTTCACAGCTAGATTTGCATCAAGCACATTCAAAAATACGCCATAATTAACCGTCCCCAGGATGACACCGGGGTAGGTAGCAAAGTCTTTCCTGATCCCAGCTCTGTTCATCTTGGCTTCTTTTAAAAACAATGTAAGCAAGGGTTACTCCAAGCGGAGTCTCCATTTTTTCAAAAAATTGGGCCCCACACACACCCACCCCTTCAGTGGCAGCAGTTGTGCCCCAGTTATACACTTCACAGCTAGATTTGCATCAAGCACATTCAAAAATACGCCATAATTAACCGTCCCCAGGATGACACCGGGGTAGGTAGCAAAGTCTTTCCTGATCCCAGCTCTGTTCATCTTGGCTTCTTTTAAAAACAATGTAAGCAAGGGTTACTCCAAGCGGAGTCTTCCTTTTTTCCAAAAATTGGGCCCCACACACACCCACCCCTTCAGTGGCAGCAGTTGTGCCCCAGTTGTACAATTCACAGCTACATTTGCATCAAGCACATTCAAAAATACGCTATTCTTAACCGTCCCCAGGATGACACCGGGGTAGGTAGCAAAGTCTTTCCTGATCCCAGCTCTGTTCATCTTGGCTTCATTTAAAAACAATGTAAGCAAGGGTTACTCCAAGCGGAGTCTCCCTTTTTTCAAAAAATTGGGCCACACACACACCCACCCCTTCAGTGGCAGCAGTTTTGCCCCAGTTATACAATTCACAGCTAGATTTGCATCAAGCACATTCAAAAATACGCCATAATTAACCGTCCCCAGGATGACACCAGGGTAGGTAGCAAAGTCTTTCCTGATCCCAGCTCTGTTCATCTTGGATCATTTATAAAAACACATCAATCAAGGGTTACTCCAAGCGGAGTCTCCCTTTTTTTCCAAAAATTGGGCCACACACACCCACCCCTTCAGTGGCAGCAGTTGTGCCCCAGTTGTACAATTCACAGCTACATTTGCATCAAGCACATTCAAAAATACGCTATTCTTAACCGTCCCCAGGATGACACCGGGGTAGGTAGCAAAGTCTTTCCTGATCCCAGCTCTGTTCATCTTGGCTTCTTTTAAAAACAATGTAAGCAAGGGTTACTCCAAGCGGAGTCTTCCTTTTTTCAAAAAATTGGGCCCCACACACACCCACCCCTTCAGTGGCAGCAGTTGTGCCCTAGTTGCAAACAGGATGTTTTGATTTGCATCAAGCACATTCCAAATCCACAAGCATTTACTCTCCCCAGGATGACACAGGGGTAGTAAATTCCTTCTGGATCCATGACTTGTTCATTTTGATGAACGTCAGTCTGTCCACATTGTCTCTGGACAGACGCGTGCGCTTATCTGTCAGCACACACCCAGCAGCACTGAAGACACGTTCAGAGACAACGCTGGCAGCTGGACACGACAAAATCTCCAAGGCGTAACTGGAGAGCTCTGGCCATTTTTCTAGATTTGAAGCCCAAAAGGAGCAAGGCTCCATTTGCAAAGTCATGGCATCGATGTTCATTTGGAGATACTCCTGTATCATCCTCTCCAGCCGTTGACTATGTGTCAGACTTGTTGTCTCTGGTGGCCTTGCAAAAGAGGGTCTAAAAAAAATTATGAAAAGATTCCATAAAATTGCTGTTACCAGCACCAGATACGGTCCTACTGGTACGGGTAGACTGTTGAAGATGACGAGACCGTCCCATGTTTGGCAAGTTACAACTGGGAGAATCACTCCCTGCACCTGCACGGTTGTTTGGTGGAAAAGCCGAGCTAAGATCGAGTAACAGCTTCTGCTGATACTCCTGCATACGTGCGTCCCTTTCTGTGGCTGGAATTATGTCACAAAATTTGGACTTGTACCGGGGATCTAATAGTGTGGCAAGCCAGTAGTCATCATCACTTCTAATTTTGACAATACGAGGGTCATGTTGGAGGTAGTGCAACAAGAAGGCACTCATGTGTCTTGCGCAGCCATGCGGACCAAGTCCACGCTGTGTTTGTGGCATAGAGGTGCTAACCATTCTTTCTTCCTCTGACATCTCCCCCCAACCTCTTTCAACTGAAATTTGACCAAGGTCTCCCTCATCTGCTGAGTCTTCCATGTCCATGGACAGTTTGTCCTCCATTTCTTCATGTTCTCCTGCACCTTCCTCAACATTTAGCCTGCTACTATGCGCCCTTGTTGATCCATGTCCCCCATGGTCCCATGCTTGCCGCGTTGGTGATGATGAACGTCTGGACCTTGGTGATGTTGTTGTCCCTTGCGCATATGAATCCTCCTGTAGTTCCTCCCCTTCTTGTTGTCTCACCCCCTGACTCCGAATAGTGTTTAGCGTGTGCTCCAGCATGTAAATGACTGGAATCGTCATGCTGATAATGGCATTGTCAGCGCTAAACATATTCGTCGCCATGTCGAAACTGTGCAGAAGGGTGCATAGGTCCTTGATCTGAGACCACTCCATCAGGGTGATCTGACCCACCTCTGCATCTCGTTGGCCCAGGCTATACGTCATGACGTATTACACCAGGGCTCGGCGGTGCTGCCACAGTCGCTGTAACATGTGGAGAGTTGAATTCCAGCGTGTCGCCACATCGCATTTCAGGCGATGAACCGGCAGGCCGAAAGACTTCTGGAGCGATGCAAGTCACTCAGCTGCGGCGCTTGAACGGCGGAAGTGAGCAGACAGTTTTCGTGCCCTGTTCAGAAGGCCATCTAGGCCGGGATAGTGTGTTAAAAATTGCTGGACGACAAGGTTCAACACGTGAGCCATACAAGGTACGTGTGTCACCTTGCCCAGGCGAAGGGCCACACCCAGGTTTGCAGCATTGTCGCACACGGCCTTACCAGGCTGCAGGTTGAGTGGAGACAACCATTTATTAAACTCGGACCGCAGAGCTGACCACAACTCCTCAGCTGTGTGACTCTTATTCCCAAGACATGTCAAGCTAAAGCCTGCCTGATGCCGTTGCGCTCTGCTGCCAGCATAGTAATGAGGGGTGCGTGATTCCTTCTGCGCAGTGAGAACGCTGATGGCCTGACCAGGCAGGCTTGGGGCGGAGGTGGAGGACCCAGATGAGGTGGAGGATGCAGAAGCAGTGGCGGAACTTGGACAGACAGAGGATTGACACACAAGTCGTGGGGACGGCAAGACTTGTGCAGCAGACCCTTCACCATCTATCACCATAGTTACCCAGTGCCCAGTCAGCGACATGTAACTCTCCCTGTCCATGCTTACTGGTCCAAGTATCGGTGGTGAAATGCACCCATTCACACACAGAGTTTCTCAAGGAAGCGGTGATGTTGTGTGCGACATGCTGGTGTAGCGCGGGCACACCTTTCTTAGAGAAGTAGTGGCGACTAGGCATCTGGTACTGGGGCACAGCGACAGACATAAGGTCTCTAAAATCCTGTGTGTCCACTAGGCGGAAAGGCAGCATTTCGGTAGCCAACAGCTTACAGAGGGATAGAGTCAACCTCTTAGCTTTGTCATGGGTCGCAGGAAGTGGCCTTTTATTTGACCACATCTGAGGGACAGAGATCTGGCTGCTGTGTGTAGACGGTTTTGAGTAGGGTGTCCCTGGAAAAATGCAGGTTTGTGAGGAAAGTGCAGGCGGAGACATGATGTTGCCTTCATCCAACGTTGGTGCTATCGATGTCTGAGAGAGCTGTACACACTCACTTTTTTCCCCTTCCAAACCAACTGACGACCTACCAAGCAAACTGCCTGTTGCGGTTACAGTGGTGGAAGTTGTGGGTGGAAAAACAGGTGTAACAGCTGTCCCCACAGTCCTAGAAGATGACGAGCGCGCGGATGCACTGGAAGGGGCAGGCGGTGGATGGTTCGCTCCGCTAGGCCGCATTGCAGCACGGTGAGCTTCCCTCCGGGACATATGATATTTATTCATGTGACGATTCATGGAAGAAGTTGTCAAACTGCTGAGGTTTTGACCTCTACTAAGAGAACCATGACAAATTTTACAGATCACATAATTTGGGCGATCTTTTTCTATGTCAAAAAAGGACCAGGCTAGGCAAGGCTTAGAGGCCATGCGACCTGTTGATCCACCCCGAATAATGCTCAGAGGCAGAGTGGTGGCTGAGGATGCAGTTGTAGACGTGCTACCAGTACTCCGACTGTGTCCAGAAAGGCGCAAGGTAACTTCGTCATCAGTTGCATCCTCCTCCACCACCTCTGTTAACCTCCTCGAGTGCCTGACTGTGAGTTGACAGTAGGTGGGATCTAGAACTTCATCATCAATTGTTGTGTTTGCACTCCCCTCCCCTCAGACCGAGCCTCTTCTTGCACTGACCGAATATTTAAGTTGTCATCCCAATCGGGTATCTGCGTCTCATCTTCATCAGTATGTTCCTCATTGTCTATAACCACAGGTGTACATATAGAAGTACACTGCACACTCAATGTGATGAATAATGTTTTAATTTATTGAAAATTCAAAAAAACCATGCAAAGGAAATGAACTAAAGACAGAAAATAGCTCTGACGTTGCGGCCACAGGCCTTGTTCACAGAGTCTGTTGTGAAAAATAGAGTACAAACAAATACAATTAGTACAAAACAAATAATATTATGCTACTTTGCGAATTTAGAAGAAAGCGAACATGAATATCGTCAGTGATACTTGAAAGATGTATGTACATACAGACATGCACATATACATATACGCACATATACATACATACATATATATACATATACATACACACACATGCATAATGCACACACATAGACATATACAAGTAGACCATGTCTAGAGTACAATAACTCAAGGATACAGATTATGTCTGTCACAAGCGTATTCGCAGGTACAAAAAAATGGGAACAAAGGCAAAGGAAAGTGGAGCAAGGGGAGGTTTTTTTAAAGGGACTGGTATCAGCACGAAGTAGTAGAAAAATGGATTAAGGTTGTGGAAAAAAGCAGGTATACTATCTGGGAACAAAGGCAAAGGAAAGTGGAGTAAGGGGAGGTTTTTTTAAAAGGGGATGGTATCAGCACGAAGTAGTAGAAAAATGGATTAAGGTGGTGGAGAAAAGCAGGTATACTACCTGTCACCAATAGTTCTGTATTCCAGGAAGAATGCTAAAAAATGAAAAATAAAATATAGATATATGTATATATAGAGATAGGAGTATATAGGTATAGAGGAAATGGTGTAGGCAGACAAGTTACCTGGATCAATATAGAGGTAGTAGTTGCATATAGGGTATGGATGGGATAACAGGAACGCCTGGGATGTATTCCCTATGTATAAGAAGGAATACGGGAATCAGCCCAGTAAAAACATAAAGTAAGGAAATTTAGACAATATAGTTTTACCTGAGCCTGTGTGGACGCCGGCACTCACGTGCCTTGGCTGTATAGGATGGCTAATGTCAGCTGTATTGTGGTACTTTAAATACAGAGGAAATGGGAGGGGGGGTCGACGTCACGGAGCTCACGTGGTAAGCTCTCATCTGGTCTGGTCATTAGTATGCGGGGAAGTGACGACAGGTTGCCACGTTACAAAGCCGACGCCGAATGTCTGCGCACGCGTGGTGGCCGAGAATCAGGGGAAGAGGTGACCTAGCGCGCCTGCGCGGTCAACGGCGAATCGTATCACTGCCGAGGAGATGACGCTGCGCGCAGGCGCAGACATCATCTCCTCAGAGCTTGGACAGGAGAATGTATATATAAACAAAAGGATCACGCCGTAGCGTCACCACGTGTGGTATTGACTCCCGCCCCCGTATGAAGCTAATAATAGGTTGCCATGTTACAAAACTGACGCCGCGCATCTGCGCATGCGTGGTGATTAAGAAGAGAAATGACCTAGCGCGCCTGCGCGGTCAACAACCCCTTGTATAATGGTGTATGGTATCACAATGTATGTGTGTGTACTGACGCTAGCCTCTGTGTGAAAGGTACAGCAAGATGCCATGTAACGAAACTGACACTAAAAAATAGAAAAGGGGAAGAAGGGGGGGGAGAGAGAGGAGGAGAGGGGCGGGAAGAGAGGGAAATAGAAAGAGAAGAGGGGAAACCTAATGTAGATATAATGTAAATATATAGGAGAAAAATAGCCAACTTGAGAAGATAAGAAGAAGAAAGAAGAAAAAAGGGAAAAGGAGAGGTGCAAAGTGCCGTACCAGTCTTACCCATCGGGACAGGATTTGGGAAGGGGGAGAGGAGCAGAGGAGTGAGGATCCATTTTGATGCAGATCAAATATTCATATCTGTTAGAAAAAATAAACAATATGTTAGATTTCAATTACATAGACCATTCAATTTCCCTATTCAAACCAAACGGAGTTAGTGTATGCAGAGTATAGATCCAATAACTCTCTCTGTGTTTAAGCAGTTGTATGTGATTTCCACCCCGTCTTGGGCGTTCTATTTTTTCCAAAACTTGAAATCTCAATTGAGAGACTGAATGTCGAGCCTCTTTAAAGTGATGTGGAATTGGGAGCCAAGTTTTGTTGCAACGTATTGTGGATTTGTGACTTGCAATCCTATCCCGTACGTGCTGTGTGGTTTCACCTACGTATAACAAACCGCATGGGCATTTAACTACATATATGACGAAATTAGAATCACATGTATAGAAATCTTTGATTGGGTAGGATTTGCCAGTTCTGGGGTGGGTCACAGAACTGCCTTTGATAACATTAGAGCAGGCCGCACAACTCAGGCAGGGAAAAGTCCCTTTCCGTTTTGGGCCTAGAAAGGTTTGAACTGGATTGCGGTGAAACGGGCCTATATCTGCTCTAATTAAGCGATCACGTAAGTTAGGAGATCTTTTCATACACATGAGAGGTGGTGGAACAAAGGGATCAATCTCTGGATGCGCTTTTTGCAAGAGAGGCCAATGTTTTTTGATAATGTGTTGTACTTTGGGTACTATCGGGTGATATTTGTGTACAAATGGAACACGTGGAGAGTGTAATTTGGATTCTGTGGCAGGATCGTTATGGTGAAGGGCTCGTTCTGTTTCTTGTTTTAGGAGCGTCAGAGGATAATTACGCTCCTGGAATTTTTCTGACATAGCATTTAGGCGTAGAGGTAGGACTTCCTTGTCCATGACAATTCGGCGTACTCTTGTGAATTGCGATCTTGGTAGACTAGTTTTTATGGCCTTTGGGTGGCAGCTATTAAAAGAGAGTAAACCATTACAATCAGTTGGTTTAGTATAGATGTCTGAGCTTAATTTGCCTAATTGATTTTTTGAAATTCTAGTGTCAAGGAAGACTACCTCTGTGTAGCTAAAGGTGTGAGTAAAGGATAGTTCCTCTCTAATGGAATTGAGGTCACTGATGAAGGTTTCAAGGGTAGTTGTGTCGTTGTTCCAGATGAAAAAAACATCGTCAATGTAACGATACCAACAGATAATGTTGTCAAAGAGAGGGTGGAGGTATACATGTGATGTCTCAAAAGCATTCATGTAGAGGTTGGCGTACGCGGGGGCCACATTGGACCCCATCGCGGTTCCACGAATTTGAAGGAAATATTCATCCCCAAACAGGAAGAAGTTTTCCCTCAAAACAATATTAAGTAATTGTAAACAAAAATCCTTAATCTCTTCAGCTGTATCAGATCCTTCTAACGTAGATTTTACTGCATCTATCCCGAGGTCATGGGTGATGGAAGTGTACAGACTATTCACGTCCATAGTCACTAGAATACTATCAGGAGATATATGGTTTAAATTTTTAATTTTTGTTAAGAAGTCCCCTGTATCCAATATGAAGGATTTTGTTTGTTTAGCGAATGGCGTGAGAAATTTCTCTAGAAAAATCGATAAAGGAGCTAACACGGAGTCCGTGGAAGCCACAATCGGGCGTCCCGGAGGATTCTGTAGAGATTTATGAATTTTCGGTAAAATATAAAGGACTGGAGTGATTGGATGGGAATTGGTAAGAAATGTGACGGTTTTGTTGTCAATGACCTTACTGGCAGCAAAATGAGAGAGGACATTATGAATAAGTTGTTGAATTCTGAACGTGGGGTCTTGTGGTATCTTGGTGTAAGTATTTGTATCGGACAATTGCCTTTTAATTTCATTTAAATAAGTAGATTTGTTCATAACCACTATACCTCCCCCTTTATCCGCTGGTTTGATAATTATATTCGAGTTATTACGAATAGAGTGGAGTGCCTGTTTCTCAACCTCACTTAGATTGCTATGTGTGGGATATTTCCCTGCTTTATATTCATGAATAAGATGATCAATGTCCTTTTGAATAAGATTAATATATGCCTCAACTGCGTGATTAGTGTGGGGTGGCATGAAATTACTTTTTTTCCTCAGGCCCAATTGGTTAATACATAGTGATGTCTGGGGAACCTCGGGAGTGATGTTGAGCTGAGGTGTTGTGTCAATTTCTGTACCAAAATGAGCTTTCAATCTGATATTCCTGTAAAACCTCTGTAAGTCACATTCTAATTCAAAAGTGTCCCAGGATGGTGTTGGACAAAAAGTTAGACCCTTGTTCAATAATGACATTTCGGCATGAGATAGAGTATAATCAGAGATATTAATAATTAAGTTAGGTGTCTTACTTGGGAGCGTGTGATCCTGTCTGTTGGTGCGACGGTAGGACCTCCTGGTCCGCGTTTTTTTCTCAGTCCTTTCTCTAAAAAAAGGGGAGCTGTACGTATACTGCTGCTTGAGTCGCTTCCAGAGCTGGCTGAGTCTTGTCTTCGTGTACCAGGGCCACGTCGCCATGGTCTATTATCAGTGGGTTCGTTCCAACGATAGACCCTATTAGAAAGATAATCAGCGTTATCTCGTTGAAATTTCTGTCGTTTTCTCTCCTGTAGGGACTTCTTGAACTCCTCAAGGGTTGTATCAAGTTGAGTTTTCAAATTCTGTAGTTCAGACGTAGAGAGAGTTGTGGCCAGCTGGGTTTCAATTGCTGAGATTTTGTTCTTAGAATCTTCAATGGCAGTCTGAAGATATTCTACAGTCAAAGTAATAATATCAAGGGAACACTTGTTCAGAATGCCTTGGAATTTCTTACAGTAGTCTTCGTTCTCAGAGAAAAGTGTAGGTTTTTGATGACATCTCAGGCCCCTTGGAATCTTGTTCTGGCGAAAATACTCTGCCAGAGTAGTGCAGTGCAGATCATATGATATAAGTTTCCTCTTCTCCTTCTCCAAATCTCGTGTTCTAAGTTCCTTTGCAGGGATTTTAAGAAACTCAGAAGAGTTTGTTACTCTAGAGATGATATGACTACTTGTCTGATCATCATATGCAAAAATGTCAGACGACATTAGTGTTCACAGGTGCAACAGCCAACACAATTTTAGACAATAGGAAAGAGGGGCGTGCACACTAATTTGAGGGCGAGGTGCTAGTGAATGGGAAGAACCCTTCAGTATACATATAGAAGTACACTGCACACTCAATGTGATGAATAATGTTTTAATTTATTGAAAATTCAAAAAAACCATGCAAAGGAAATGAACTAAAGACAGAAAATAGCTCTGACGTTGCGGCCACAGGCCTTGTTCACAGAGTCTGTTGTGAAAAATAGAGTACAAACAAATACAATTAGTACAAAACAAATAATATTATGCTACTTTGCGAATTTAGAAGAAAGCGAACATGAATATCGTCAGTGATACTTGAAAGATGTATGTACATACAGACATGCACATATACATATACGCACATATACAT
Organism: Anomaloglossus baeobatrachus; assembly: GCF_048569485.1. Lineage (NCBI taxonomy): Eukaryota > Metazoa > Chordata > Amphibia > Anura > Aromobatidae > Anomaloglossus > Anomaloglossus baeobatrachus. The sequence continues at coordinate 139,575,213 of NC_134362.1, read as the reverse complement.
ACATACATATATATACATATACATACACACACATGCATAATGCACACACATAGACATATACAAGTAGACCATGTCTAGAGTACAATAACTCAAGGATACAGATTATGTCTGTCACAAGCGTATTCGCAGGTACAAAAAAATGGGAACAAAGGCAAAGGAAAGTGGAGCAAGGGGAGGTTTTTTTAAAGGGACTGGTATCAGCACGAAGTAGTAGAAAAATGGATTAAGGTTGTGGAAAAAAGCACACAGAGGCTAGCGTCAGTACACACACATACATTGTGATACCATACACCATTATACAAGGGGTTGTTGACCGCGCAGGCGCGCTAGGTCATTTCTCTTCTTAATCACCACGCATGCGCAGATGCGCGGCGTCAGTTTTGTAACATGGCAACCTATTATTAGCTTCATACGGGGGCGGGAGTCAATACCACACGTGGTGACACTACGGCGTGATCCTTTTGTTTATATATACATTCTCCTGTCCAAGCTCTGAGGAGATGATGTCTGCGCCTGCGCGCAGCGTCATCTCCTCGGCAGTGATACGATTCGCCGTTGACCGCGCAGGCGCGCTAGGTCACCTCTTCCCCTGATTCTCGGCCACCACGCGTGCGCAGACATTCGGCGTCGGCTTTGTAACGTGGCAACCTGTCGTCACTTCCCCGCATACTAATGACCAGACCAGATGAGAGCTTACCACGTGAGCTCCGTGACGTCGACCCCCCCTCCCATTTCCTCTGTATTTAAAGTACCACAATACAGCTGACATTAGCCGTCCTATACAGCCAAGGCACGTGAGTGCCGGCGTCCACACAGGCTCAGGTAAAACTATATTGTCTAAATTTCCTTACTTTATGTTTTTACTGGGCTGATTCCCGTATTCCTTCTTATACATAGGGAATACATCCCAGGCGTTCCTGTTATCCCATCCATACCCTATATGCAACTACTACCTCTATATTGATCCAGGTAACTTGTCTGCCTACACCATTTCCTCTATACCTATATACTCCTATCTCTATATATACATATATCTATATTTTATTTTTCATTTTTTAGCATTCTTCCTGGAATACAGAACTATTGGTGACAGGTAGTATACCTGCTTTTCTCCACCACCTTAATCCATTTTTCTACTACTTCGTGCTGATACCATCCCCTTTTAAAAAAACCTCCCCTTACTCCACTTTCCTTTGCCTTTGTTCCCAGATAGTATACCTGCTTTTTTCCACAACCTTAATCCATTTTTCTACTACTTCGTGCTGATACCAGTCCCTTTAAAAAAACCTCCCCTTGCTCCACTTTCCTTTGCCTTTGTTCCCATTTTTTTGTACCTGCGAATACGCTTGTGACAGACATAATCTGTATCCTTGAGTTATTGTACTCTAGACATGGTCTACTTGTATATGTCTATGTGTGTGCATTATGCATGTGTGTGTATGTATATGTATATATATGTATGTATGTATATGTGCGTATATGTATATGTGCATGTCTGTATGTACATACATCTTTCAAGTATCACTGACGATATTCATGTTCGCTTTCTTCTAAATTCGCAAAGTAGCATAATATTATTTGTTTTGTACTAATTGTATTTGTTTGTACTCTATTTTTCACAACAGACTCTGTGAACAAGGCCTGTGGCCGCAACGTCAGAGCTATTTTCTGTCTTTAGTTCATTTCCTTTGCATGGTTTTTTTGAATTTTCAATAAATTAAAACATTATTCATCACATTGAGTGTGCAGTGTACTTCTATATGTATACTGAAGGGTTCTTCCCATTCACTAGCACCTCGCCCTCAAATTAGTGTGCACGCCCCTCTTTCCTATTGTCTAAAATTGTGTTGGCTGTTGCACCTGTGAACACTAATGTCGTCTGACATTTTTGCATATGATGATCAGACAAGTAGTCATATCATCTCTAGAGTAACAAACTCTTCTGAGTTTCTTAAAATCCCTGCAAAGGAACTTAGAACACGAGATTTGGAGAAGGAGAAGAGGAAACTTATATCATATGATCTGCACTGCACTACTCTGGCAGAGTATTTTCGCCAGAACAAGATTCCAAGGGGCCTGAGATGTCATCAAAAACCTACACTTTTCTCTGAGAACGAAGACTACTGTAAGAAATTCCAAGGCATTCTGAACAAGTGTTCCCTTGATATTATTACTTTGACTGTAGAATATCTTCAGACTGCCATTGAAGATTCTAAGAACAAAATCTCAGCAATTGAAACCCAGCTGGCCACAACTCTCTCTACGTCTGAACTACAGAATTTGAAAACTCAACTTGATACAACCCTTGAGGAGTTCAAGAAGTCCCTACAGGAGAGAAAACGACAGAAATTTCAACGAGATAACGCTGATTATCTTTCTAATAGGGTCTATCGTTGGAACGAACCCACTGATAATAGACCATGGCGACGTGGCCCTGGTACACGAAGACAAGACTCAGCCAGCTCTGGAAGCGACTCAAGCAGCAGTATACGTACAGCTCCCCTTTTTTTAGAGAAAGGACTGAGAAAAAAACGCGGACCAGGAGGTCCTACCGTCGCACCAACAGACAGGATCACACGCTCCCAAGTAAGACACCTAACTTAATTATTAATATCTCTGATTATACTCTATCTCATGCCGAAATGTCATTATTGAACAAGGGTCTAACTTTTTGTCCAACACCATCCTGGGACACTTTTGAATTAGAATGTGACTTACAGAGGTTTTACAGGAATATCAGATTGAAAGCTCATTTTGGTACAGAAATTGACACAACACCTCAGCTCAACATCACTCCCGAGGTTCCCCAGACATCACTATGTATTAACCAATTGGGCCTGAGGAAAAAAAGTAATTTCATGCCACCCCACACTAATCACGCAGTTGAGGCATATATTAATCTTATTCAAAAGGACATTGATCATCTTATTCATGAATATAAAGCAGGGAAATATCCCACACATAGCAATCTAAGTGAGGTTGAGAAACAGGCACTCCACTCTATTCGTAATAACTCGAATATAATTATCAAACCAGCGGATAAAGGGGGAGGTATAGTGGTTATGAACAAATCTACTTATTTAAATGAAATTAAAAGGCAATTGTCCGATACAAATACTTACACCAAGATACCACAAGACCCCACGTTCAGAATTCAACAACTTATTCATAATGTCCTCTCTCATTTTGCTGCCAGTAAGGTCATTGACAACAAAACCGTCACATTTCTTACCAATTCCCATCCAATCACTCCAGTCCTTTATATTTTACCGAAAATTCATAAATCTCTACAGAATCCTCCGGGACGCCCGATTGTGGCTTCCACGGACTCCGTGTTAGCTCCTTTATCGATTTTTCTAGAGAAATTTCTCACGCCATTCGCTAAACAAACAAAATCCTTCATATTGGATACAGGGGACTTCTTAACAAAAATTAAAAATTTAAACCATATATCTCCTGATAGTATTCTAGTGACTATGGACGTGAATAGTCTGTACACTTCCATCACCCATGACCTCGGGATAGATGCAGTAAAATCTACGTTAGAAGGATCTGATACAGCTGAAGAGATTAAGGATTTTTGTTTACAATTACTTAATATTGTTTTGAGGGAAAACTTCTTCCTGTTTGGGGATGAATATTTCCTTCAAATTCGTGGAACCGCGATGGGGTCCAATGTGGCCCCCGCGTACGCCAACCTCTACATGAATGCTTTTGAGACATCACATGTATACCTCCACCCTCTCTTTGACAACATTATCTGTTGGTATCGTTACATTGACGATGTTTTTTTCATCTGGAACAACGACACAACTACCCTTGAAACCTTCATCAGTGACCTCAATTCCATTAGAGAGGAACTATCCTTTACTCACACCTTTAGCTACACAGAGGTAGTCTTCCTTGACACTAGAATTTCAAAAAATCAATTAGGCAAATTAAGCTCAGACATCTATACTAAACCAACTGATTGTAATGGTTTACTCTCTTTTAATAGCTGCCACCCAAAGGCCATAAAAACTAGTCTACCAAGATCGCAATTCACAAGAGTACGCCGAATTGTCATGGACAAGGAAGTCCTACCTCTACGCCTAAATGCTATGTCAGAAAAATTCCAGGAGCGTAATTATCCTCTGACGCTCCTAAAACAAGAAACAGAACGAGCCCTTCACCATAACGATTCTGCCACAGAATCCAAATTACACTCTCCACGTGTTCCATTTGTACACAAATATCACCCGATAGTACCCAAAGTACAACACATTATCAAAAAACATTGGCCTCTCTTGCAAAAAGCGCATCCAGAGATTGATCCCTTTGTTCCACCACCTCTCATGTGTATGAAAAGATCTCCTAACTTACGTGATCGCTTAATTAGAGCAGATATAGGCCCGTTTCACCGCAATCCAGTTCAAACCTTTCTAGGCCCAAAACGGAAAGGGACTTTTCCCTGCCTGAGTTGTGCGGCCTGCTCTAATGTTATCAAAGGCAGTTCTGTGACCCACCCCAGAACTGGCAAATCCTACCCAATCAAAGATTTCTATACATGTGATTCTAATTTCGTCATATATGTAGTTAAATGCCCATGCGGTTTGTTATACGTAGGTGAAACCACACAGCACGTACGGGATAGGATTGCAAGTCACAAATCCACAATACGTTGCAACAAAACTTGGCTCCCAATTCCACATCACTTTAAAGAGGCTCGACATTCAGTCTCTCAATTGAGATTCCAAGTTTTGGAAAAAATAGAACGCCCAAGACGGGGTGGAAATCACATACAACTGCTTAAACACAGAGAGAGTTATTGGATCTATACTCTGCATACACTAACTCCGTTTGGTTTGAATAGGGAAATTGAATGGTCTATGTAATTGAAATCTAACATATTGTTTATTTTTTCTATATGGGAGAGAAAAGGCGCAATAGGGTCTTACCCGATATATTGGGCAAACATAAAAGAAGTGATGCACTCACCTGATCGGGTTGTGCCAGTCACAACACCATTGATAGCAAGAATGAGCGCCCAAGCGGTCCAGCAGCAGCCCTGCTACACAGGAGGAACATCAGAAAGAAACTGGAGAAAAACAGGTTTTTTGCCGCGCTTGAAGACCACAGACATTGATGTCGGAACAGATGATTCTTTTATTGTTTCATTCCTACGCGTTTCGGAGATCCAAACTGTCTCCTTCTTCAGGGAAAGAATTTTACAGGGGCCAGGGAAGAATCCTTTTAAGAAGCAATGAAAAGGGGAGGGGAGACAAAGAGGCTGCTAGTGGCTACTGGACCAAAGCGCTCCTTGAGTGGAGAGACAGACAGGAGTCTGCAGAGTGTCTCTGGGTTCTTGGAAGGAACCACAGCAAGTGTTGTTCGCTGGCTGGCAGGAGCCAGTGTGTACAGGCGCCACACTTCCAATAGAGACTGTATTGGACTGGAAGCCCACGATCATGGCGCCTTTGTCTAGACCAAACTTAAAGTGTGACCTTTGATGAGGCTAAACTCCATGTGGCCATGAGTCATCGCTCTGCAACACATGGTGAGCTGACGTCATGGGCAGGGATTTCCTCTTTGTCTCCCCTCCCCTTTTCATTGCTTCTTAAAAGGATTCTTCCCTGGCCCCTGTAAAATTCTTTCCCTGAAGAAGGAGACAGTTTGGATCTCCGAAACGCGTAGGAATGAAACAATAAAAGAATCATCTGTTCCGACATCAATGTCTGTGGTCTTCAAGCGCGGCAAAAAACCTGTTTTTCTCCAGTTTCTTTCTGATGTTTATTTTTTCTAACAGATATGAATATTTGATCTGCAATAAAATGGATCCTCACTCCTCTGCTCCTCTCCCCCTTCCCAAATCCCGTCCCGATGGGTAAGACTGGTACGGCACTTTGCACCTCTCCTTTTCCCTTTTTTTCTTCTTTCTTCTTCTTATCTTCTCAAGTTGGCTATTTTTCTCCTATATATTTACATTATATCTACATTAGGTTTCCCCTCTTCTCTTTCTATTTCCCTCTCTTCCCGCCCCTCTCCTCCTCTCTCTCCCCCCCCCCTTCTTCCCCTTTTCTATTTTTTAGTGTCAGTTTCGTTACATGGCATCTTGCTGTACCTTTCACACAGAGGCTAGCGTCAGTACACACACATACATTGTGATACCATACACCATTATACAAGGGGTTGTTGACCGCGCAGGCGCGCTAGGTCATTTCTCTTCTTAATCACCACGCATGCGCAGATGCGCGGCGTCAGTTTTGTAACATGGCAACCTATTATTAGCTTCATACGGGGGCGGGAGTCAATACCACACGTGGTGACGCTACGGCGTGATCCTTTTGTTTATATATACATTCTCCTGTCCAAGCTCTGAGGAGATGATGTCTGCGCCTGCGCGCAGCGTCATCTCCTCGGCAGTGATACGATTCACCGTTGACCGCGCAGGCGCGCTAGGTCACCTCTTCCCCTGATTCTCGGCCACCACGCGTGCGCAGACATGCGGCGTCGGCTTTGTAACGTGGCAACCTGTCGTCACTTCCCCGCATACTAATGACCAGACCAGATGAGAGCTTACCACGTGAGCTCCGTGACGTCGACCCCCCCTCCCATTTCCTCTGTATTTAAAGTACCACAATACAGCTGACATTAGCCGTCCTATACAGCCAAGGCACGTGAGTGCCGGCGTCCACACAGGCTCAGGTAAAACTATATTGTCTAAATTTCCTTACTTTATGTTTTTACTGGGCTGATTCCCGTATTCCTTCTTATACATAGGGAATACATCCCAGGCGTTCCTGTTATCCCATCCATACCCTATATGCAACTACTACCTCTATATTGATCCAGGTAACTTGTCTGCCTACACCATTTCCTCTATACCTATATACTCCTATCTCTATATATACATATATCTATATTTTATTTTTCATTTTTTAGCATTCTTCCTGGAATACAGAACTATTGGTGACAGGTAGTATACCTGCTTTTCTCCACCACCTTAATCCATTTTTCTACTACTTCGTGCTGATACCATCCCCTTTTAAAAAAACCTCCCCTTACTCCACTTTCCTTTGCCTTTGTTCCCAGATAGTATACCTGCTTTTTTCCACAACCTTAATCCATTTTTCTACTACTTCGTGCTGATACCAGTCCCTTTAAAAAAACCTCCCCTTGCTCCACTTTCCTTTGCCTTTGTTCCCATTTTTTTGTACCTGCGAATACGCTTGTGACAGACATAATCTGTATCCTTGAGTTATTGTACTCTAGACATGGTCTACTTGTATATGTCTATGTGTGTGCATTATGCATGTGTGTGTATGTATATGTATATATATGTATGTATGTATATGTGCGTATATGTATATGTGCATGTCTGTATGTACATACATCTTTCAAGTATCACTGACGATATTCATGTTCGCTTTCTTCTAAATTCGCAAAGTAGCATAATATTATTTGTTTTGTACTAATTGTATTTGTTTGTACTCTATTTTTCACAACAGACTCTGTGAACAAGGCCTGTGGCCGCAACGTCAGAGCTATTTTCTGTCTTTAGTTCATTTCCTTTGCATGGTTTTTTTGAATTTTCAATAAATTAAAACATTATTCATCACATTGAGTGTGCAGTGTACTTCTATATGTATACTGAAGGGTTCTTCCCATTCACTAGCACCTCGCCCTCAAATTAGTGTGCACGCCCCTCTTTCCTATAACCACAGGTGTTACAGTTTGTGACAAAGGGTCAACATTATGCTCAGAAACTTGGTCCTCACGGCCTGAATCAGAGTCACAAAGGTTCTGGGCATCACTGCAGACCATTTCCTGTTCTGTACTCACTGTAGCTTGGGAGCAGACCTCTGATTCCCAGGCTATAGTGTGACTGAACAGCTCTGCAGACTCAGCCATCTCAGTTCCACCATACTGTGCAGGGCTGATGGAGACTTCAGAGCTGGGAGAAAGCAAGTTTGATTGGGATGACAACTCAGAGGACTGGTGTTTTTTGGATGCAGTACTTGAAGTGGCTGAGAGGGCACTTGTTGGACCACTTGAGATCCATTCAAGCATTTTCCTTTTTTGGCCATCATCTACCTTTGTTCCTGCTGTTCGTGTCCGTAAAAAAGGGAGCACATCGGATTGTCCACGGTAAGTAGTAGACATCTTACTTTTGCTGGTAGATGGTCTATCTTCAGCAGATGATAATGGAGCTTTGCCACCTTCCCCACGGACAAACCCTTTTTTTCCTTTTCCACCACGCCTCTTCCCCTTTCCACCAGCATCTGTCATTTTGCCACTCATGTTGATTGCAACAAGATTGTGCACTGAAAATGTGGTAGTAAAAATTGAGAGGTGGTGTAGATTGCAGCGGTGGTCTAGCTTTATTAACAGCAGAATAATAAAGAATAAATATCCCTGACAATGCAACTAGGGCCCTTAAACTGGCAGCATCAATTGCTAGTATAATGGCTTAGTTATAATGAGTTGGAGTGTGCAATGCAGGCAGAGGTGCTGCAAATATCTTTGCACTAGTGGTACTATAGCAAAGTCCAATAGCCACGTTTAGGATGCCACTAGGTACACTGAGTGTTTGCTAGTATAATGGCTTAGTTATAATGAGTTGGAGTGTGCAATGCAGGCAGAGGTGCTGCAAATATCTTTCCACTAGTGGGACTATAGCAAAGTCCAATAGCCACGTTAAGGATGCCACTAGGTACACTGAGTGTTTGCTAGTATAATGGCTTAGTTATAATGAGTTGGAGTGTGCAATGCAGGCAGAGGTGCTGCAAACATCTTTGCACTAGTGGGACTATAGCAAAGTCCAATAGCCACATTTAGGATGCCACTAGGTACTCTGAGTGTTTGCTAGTATAATGGCTTAGTTATAATGAGTTGGAGTGTGCAATGCAGGTAGAGGTGCTGCAAATGTCTTTGCACTAGTGTGACTAGACAAAAGTCCAATAGCCACGTTTAGGATGCCACTAGGTACACTGAGTGTTTGCTAGTATAATGGCTTAGATATAATGAGTTGGAGTGTGCAATGCAGGCAGAGGTGCTGCAAATGTCTTTGCACTAGTGTGACTAGACAAAAGTCCAATAGCCACGTTTAGGATGCCACTAGGTACACTGAGTGTTTGCTAGTATAATGGCTTAGTTATAATGAGTTGGAGTGTGCAATGCAGGTAGAGGTGCTGCAAATATCTTTGCACTAGTGTGACTAGACAAAAGTCCAATAGCCACGTTTAGGATGCCGCTAGGTACACTGAGTGTTTGCTAGTATAATGGCTTAGTTATAATGAGTTGGAGTGTGCAATGCAGGCAGAGGTGCTGCAAATGTCTTTGCACTAGTGTGACTAGACAAAAGTCCAATAGCCACGTTTAGGATGCCACTAGGTACACTGAGTGTTTGCTAGTATAATGGCTTAGTTATAATGAGTTGGAGTGTGCAATGCAGGCAGAGGTGTTGCAAATATCTTTGCACTAGTGGGACTATAGCAAAGTCCAATAGCCACGTTTAGGATGCCACTAGGTACACTGAGTGTTTGGTAGTATAATGGCTTAGTTATAATGAGTTGGAGTGTGCAATGCAGGTAGAGGTGCTGCAAATGTCTTTGCACTAGTGTGACTAGACAAAAGTCCAATAGCCACGTTTAGGATGCCACTAGGTACACTGAGTGTTTGCTAGTATAATGGCTTAGTTATAATGAGTTGGAGTGTGCAATGCAGGCAGAGGTGCTGCAAATATCTTTGCACTAGTGGGACTATAGCAAAGTCCAATAGCCACGTTTAGTATGCCACTAGGTACACTGAGTGTTTGCTAGTATAATGGCTTAGTTATAATGAGTTGGAGTGTGCAATGCAGGTAGAGGTGCTGCAAATGTCTTTGCACTAGTGTGACTAGACAAAAGTCCAATAGCCACGTTTAGGATGCCACTAGGTACACTGAGTGTTTGCTAGTATAATGGCTTAGTTATAATGAGTTGGAGTGTGCAATGCAGGCAGAGGTGTTGCAAATATCTTTGCACTAGTGGGACTATAGCAAAGTCCAATAGCCACGTTTAGGATGCCACTAGGTACACTGAGTGTTTGGTAGTATAATGGCTTAGTTATAATGAGTTGGAGTGTGCAATGCAGGTAGAGGTGCTGCAAATGTCTTTGCACTAGTGTGACTAGACAAAAGTCCAATAGCCACGTTTAGGATGCCACTAGGTACACTGAGTGTTTGCTAGTATAATGGCTTAGTTATAATGAGTTGGAGTGTGCAATGCAGGCAGAGGTGCTGCAAATATCTTTGCACTAGTGGGACTATAGCAAAGTCCAATAGCCACGTTTAGGATGCCACTAGGTACACTGAGTGTTTGCTAGTATAATGGCTTAGTTATAATGAGTTGGAGTGTGCAATGCAGGCAGAGGTGCTGCAAATGTCTTTGCACTAGTGGGACTAGACAAAAGTCCAATAGCCACGTTTAGGATGCCACTAGGTACACTGAGTGTTTGCTAGTATAATGGCTTAGTTATAATGAGTTGGAGTGTGCAGAGGACAGGAGGGTACAGTGGCATGATTGTGGGGCTCTGGGTAGAGGAAAGGAAGCCTGCCTTTCTATTCCCTCCTAATGGGGAAATGCAGCGACGAAATCCCTGACCTTAGCTACACAGACGCTGTCTCTGTTTTCAGGACCTGTCACCTATGGCTCTGACCCTGCCGGTATGAGCCCTTAAAATGACTGATGGAAAGTGCTATCCCTATGCTGTCCAGCGCTGTGTATGGAGCGCATACAGCTGTATCAGCGATAGGACTCAGGACGGAGCTGCGCCAGTGATGTCTGACACCAAGGACGCAGAAGGCAGATAATGGCGTCCTGGAGGAAAATGTCCGGTTTTATAATGCAGGGACATGTGACATGGACATCCTATCACACATGCCGTTGCTTCTCTGGCTAAAAGTCCACTTAGCTGTGTGTGTGTCTGGGATTGGCTGACATGCTGGCCCTCCCCACTACACGCGCGCGCTTAGGGAAGGAAGACAAGGAAAAAAAAAATGGCGATCGCCATTATACAAACAGGAGTGATCTGAAGGCGCTGTTCACGCACACTATACACTGAAATGTCATAATAGTGTGAGTCACAGAGTGACTTACACTATTACAGCGGAAAGCCAGCTAGGAATTAGCTGTTTTTTTGCTGCTAGAACCGTTCTCGAACGTTTCTAGAACTATCGAGCTTTAGCAAAAAGCTCGAGTTCTAGAACAGGCCCCAAAATCACTCGAGCCTAGAACTGGAGAATCTCGAACCGCGCTCAACTCTAGTTGTCAGTACCTAATTCCATATATTAACAAGTTTTGCAATTTCAGAAGTTCAGTTCAGCAGTTATTGCAATGTCAATAATTATCTCCAGAGATTGCTGTGTGAATATTTATCTAAAATTACTTTTCTGTGAAAATCCCAGCATTACACAGAACAGGTACCGTGTGCAGCATTAAACCAGGTAAGACCAGTTATATGGGTGCAGCGTGTTCAATCTTGGTGAACCACTGTTGCGGCCATGACTGCATGTTTTATCCTATACGGTCACATACCATTATATAGCTTGCTACATTTCAGTTGAAAGTCCAACAATTGAATGCACATGTGAGATAACAAAACACGGTAATATGAGCTGTGGCTGGGATAATACAAATGGTTTTGTTATTTCAATTCATAACCTTGCAATAAATGCTCTCACAATTTTGAAATCAGACATGCTAGACACAAGTTGCTTAAAGTGAACCTGTCAGGTGCAATATGTACCCAGAACCATGAGCAGTTCTAGGTTTATATTGCTAATCCCTGCCTTTATACACTTGCATAGATAAAGGATCTTTAGAAAAAGTATTTCTAAAGATCTTTTACCATATGCAAATGAGTGAGGGCACTAGTCCCCTGGGTGTTAGTTCCCCGGCCAGTCGCCCCCATTAGCATGTTAGTACGCCCCTGTGGGCGTGCTAACATGCTAATGAATGTGTAGCGTCAGAGGATGATCTCACTCACCTCTCCACTGCCATAGCGTCCGACGGGGGATTTCAGCTTAGTGCGCATGACCCCGGAGTTTGGGTCATGCGCACTATGAAACCGGGTGTACGCATCCTGGCTTCAAACTGAAGTAGTGCGCATGACCGAACCTCCGGGGTCATGTGCACTTAGCCGAAATCCAGCGTCTGGCATGATGGCAGCGGAGAGGTGAGTGAGATCATTCTCTGATGCTGCACAACACATTCATTAGCATGTTAACACGCCCACAGGGCGACTGACCGAGGAACTAACGCCCAGAGGACCAGTGTAGTGCCCCACGGGGCCTAAGGGGTTTACTCGTCACCGGGCCAGTGGTATTTGGGTTTGCTGCTGTGACTGGCCTGACCCGGCTCCGTGGCCCTGTCAGCTACATGAAAAGACAAACAGTCGGGTGCAACATTGTTTAGTGTAGAGTGGGTTGGAAGGAGGTTGAAGGGTCCCTGGGGAGCGTCACCGGTGGCAGTGGTGACTGGGGGTCTCGGCCGCTGATCTCTCCTGCGAGTTCTCCTCTCCCAGGAGCGTTGTTGGATGGTGATGGGGGATGCTTTGCAGCGCCACCCGTGGTGCGCGGCCAGGGATTAGCCGCGTCTGCGAGATGTTACCTTGCTCTGATGTTAACGCAGCTCAGATAGTCCAGCTCGCCAAAGCTGGAGCGAGCCCCGGGGAGGACAGTGGCGACCGAGGGAGTGGTTCCCTTGGCATGAAGTGACTTGGGGACTCAGTTCCACTGTGTTCGTAGTGTAGTGTGGGTCCCCTTGGCATGAAGCGACTTGTGGACTCAGTTTCAACTTGTATCCCATTCAGATGGGGTTAGCCCGGGGACTACCTAGTCGACTCGTGGCCCTACAGAATTGATGAATCCGCAATCACAATACCCCACTCATTCACAGCAACAGCCCATCCTTTGGCAAACATTTTCAGTTCTCCATCAGGGGGTACACCGGGATCAAGGTGTACAGTCTCTTGCTAAAGTCAGGATTCATGGGTAAACAAGTCTTTGCCTCCGGCCCTTTCTTGGTGGTACAGGGTTTCCTGCCAGTTTCCAGCAGCGGGGCTCACTTTTGCGTGCCTATCTGGGCACCGCCCATGAAGGCACGCCTCTTCCTTTTTTTTGGTGCTGGACAGATAATGGCGACCATTGTTTTTAAGCAAACAGTCCATAAGTCACATCACACAATCCTGTTTGTGCCACCAGGTGAAAAGTTTTAAAGCACACAGTACCCGTGTTTGGGGGCACGAGACCCTGCTCAGAGTGCCAAATGTAGCGCCCCACGGGGTCTAAGGGATTTACTCGTCACCGGACCAGTGGTGTTTGGGGTTGCTGCTGTGACTGGCCTGACCCGGCTCCGTGGCCCCGTCAGCTACATGAAAAGACAAACAAGCTGGTGCAACGTTGTCCGGTGTAGAGGGGGTTGCAAGGAGGGTGAAGGGTCCCTGGGGAGCATCACCGGTGGCAGTGGTGACTGGGGGTCTCGGCCGCCAACCCCTCCTGTGACTTCCCCTCTCCCAGGAGCGTTGTCAGATGGGGATGGGGGATGCTTTGCAGCGCCATCCATGGTGTGGGGCCAGGGATTAGCCGCTGCTGCAAGATGTTACCTTCCTCCGGGGCTGATGTTAACACAGCCCAGATAGTCCAGCTCCCTACAGGTGAAGCGAGCCCCGGGGAGGACATTGGCGACCGGGGGAGTGGGCCGTTGGCGCCGAAGCTCACTGCTTCGGTGAAGGTAATAATAGGCCAAGGCAGCGGCTGTAGATCCATGTCTTTTACTCACAGTTCTTTAGAAGGCTGCTGTGTCGCCCTGGGCAAGCCAGGGGACACAGGTCACAACACCACACACACCCCACATTCCCTGCAGGTACACCAGCTAACCCACAAATCCTTGTTGCCTTCCTCCAGAGGCTGATGATTTACACCAGGGGGTGGGCCAGGCGGTTGGCTCCGCCCACCGAGGAGGTCACAGCTCTGGAGGTGGGGAAAAAACAGAGAGTCAGCTCAGGGACGAGCTGGAGTACGCAGTTAGAGTTTGGAGGGAGAAGTGGAAGGAGTAGGAGGTGAACAGAGAGTAGCTCAGGAGGGAGCTAGAGTGAAGTGAAACATCAGTGAAAGTGACAGAAAGCCTGAAGTTGGTCTGTGGCTGTGTGCCCAGACGGAGTCAGCAAGGTCAGCAGACGGTGGTGAAGGTCTGCAGTGGGACTGTCTGGAGGTTGCTGGAAGGACCACGGAGGCTGTGTGTACCCGGGGGTCTGGAGCAGTATACAAAGGGCAGTCAGCACCAAGGCAGGGGCTTTTCGGATCCCGGCAAGGCTTGGAGTCGCTGTAAATTGCCAAATCTGTTAGTGAAGGGGACGTAGATCCCCCAACAAGCAAGTCCTGATTGACGGCAAAGGTCCAACCACAACGGGGAAACACTGCCACCGCCAAGGCACCAGTTTCCCAGGGCCGGCGTCTGCGGGCAAAGCGTGGAGCTCCTCCGGCTGAGATTGTAGTCGGGGAGCGGGTATCCGGTGGGAATCCATCGCTACCAAACAGACATTTCAAAGGTGCAGGGAAGAGACCATCACCGCTAACTGCAGGGAACCGCAGCACCGTGAACCGTCCGAGGGACCCGTCCAACCAGCCGCTTGTTTACCGAGAACTGTGTCGTGTTTACTGGCTGAGTAAGTACCTCAGTGCCGCAAGGCACAGCGCTGCCCCTGCGCCCCTGCAACCCCACTGGGCCCCGGGATCACCAACCCCTACCCACGGAGGGACAACACAACAACTGGCTGCTCCGCCTCACCATCCCCGGGATCCCCATATAGAGCAGCGGTGGTGTACACTCAATCACCACAACCGTGGGTGGCGTCACGGACAATAAACAATCTCCCCAACCAAAATTCCCCTTTTCACTCACGGGCGAGGAGTGTCGTTCGAGAAACCCCCCGGGATCCGGCCCACCGCTCGAGCCACCACTGAGCAGCAGCGGCCGGACCAGAGCAATGGGGGTGAGCGTGGTGTGCTGACACCCTCCTCCCCGCCCGCGACAACTTGGCGTCACGAACAGGATCTTACCGCTCTGCCGTCTGGTAGAGGTGCGCCTTGTTACCGCCGGAGGTATCCGGCAGAAAAATTTCAGAAGCCGCCATCTTTGGCGCGAAAAGTTCCCGCTCGAGCATCTTCTCGAGTAGTAGAGGCGCGAAGGCCAGGACCCCGCCCCGAGAGAGGAGGGGCCGGAAAGAGCTAAGGGGGACGGAAACAAGATGTCTGCGCCAGACGGAGCCGCTGGAGGAGCGGTGGTCGCAGCCGCAGCGGCACCCGCGGATGGGAATGGGCCTGCCCAGGTCCCGGCCATACCGGCGGGAGGTGCCGCGGCCCCCGCGCTTGCTCAGGTCATGCCGTTTTCCTTGCCCTATGCGCCCAGAGCTGCCTGGCTACCGCAGTATGACGGGAAACCGGATGCCCTACAGGCTTTCCGGAAGAAGCTTAACCCGTTGCTAGAGCTGTACCCCCTGACTGATAAGCAACGTGCAGCGATAGTGCTAGGCCAGTTAACCGGTGCGGCGAAGCAGGAAGCGGAGACCTGGGCCGAGGGGGACCGGCTCTCTGTAGCCACCATCTTTGAGAAGCTACAGACTGCCTTCGAGACCCGGACTGAAGCTGAGCTGAGGATGCAGTTTTACCAATGCCGGCAACGAGCTGGGGATAGCATTCGGGACTATGCTCTACGTCTGCAGACCGCCCTCCGCACGCTGAAGCGGGTGAACTCTATCAATGAGGCGGATAGCAACAAGATGTTAGTGGAGCAATTTGCGCAGGGGATGAGGTCCCCTGAGGATCGTAAACAGCTCCGGCTGTGGGCCCTAGAACACCCTGATGTGGATTTTGCTGTGTTGAAGGAGCGGGCCATCAAAGCACTACAGCCCCCAGCTGCCGAAGTTCTGGAACCCGTCCCGTGGCCCGTCGAGACAGCTCCCGTTGTGGCGGCCTCAGCCAAACCAACCTCCCCAATACCTGCAGCCCCGAGCAGCACAGTAGAAGAGCTGGCAGCCCAGGTCCGTCGCATGGATGGAGACCTTGCCAAAATCCTTGCTGCACTGCAACCTCTGACTAGATCTCAGCCTCCAGCACAGATACAGCTTGCTGATAGTCCCGAGGATGTTCCCTGGATGCAGCGGAGAAGTGCTAACAACCCGCGGAGCAGACCTCCAATCTGCTACAAGTGCCGTAAGCCGGGCCATTACTTCCGACAGTGCCCGTTAAACGAGCAACCCCTGGGGCCCCGGGCCAATCCTCAGGAGTAGAACATCGTGGCCCCCCGGACTGGCGGGACCGATACATCGGGGCCCGCCCCATCATCCCCGTGGCTATAGACGGCATACCAGTGATGGCTCTCTTGGACACTGGATCACAGGTAACTACCATACCGTACACGTTGTACCAGCGGTATTGGGCCGTAGACGAGCTGGCGCCCCCAGACAATAGTATAACGTTGATTGCCGCTAATGGACTTCCATTGACCCAGGTGGGGTATAAACAAGTGGCTATGACAGTGGGGCAAGCTGAACTGCAACACCAGGGTATGATTGTGATCATGAATGAGCCCAGTGATCATAACCCGAAAATAGTGCTGGGAACCAATGTGATGGAACACTGCATGGCTGATGTGTTGACCCTATTGCAACAGCTAGCCGCCACAGCGGCAGGGAGCCGGCAGAGGGCTGTGCAGCGTGAGATCCGCGCCCTGATGTACCGCCAGCATGTAAGCTCAACAGGAGGGGAGATTGGTGGAGTGAGAGTGATGGATGTTGATCCATTGACTGTGCCCCCTAGGAGTGAGATGATGATCTGGTGTAGGGCAGCAGTAGGGCCTCAGGGGCGTGACTACCCTGCGATGATGGAGCCCATGCCTTCCGAGCACTGGCCCACTGTAATGGCCGCCCAAGGGGTGGTGGATGTTAAGAAAGGGAGAATGCCTGTGAGAGTGCTGAACTGTGGAGAGGAAGAAGTCAGGCTTCCCCGGTATGCCACCATTGCCAAGCTGCTCACCCTGGACCCTCACACTATCCAGGAAGCCAGTCCATCCACACTCCCACCTACCACCAGCACTTCCCCACCCCAGGGGGAAACAAAGGAGTGGCATCAACAGCTACATGTAGGCACTGATGATACCCCTACACATCACAGGGCAGGGGTATACAGGGTGGTGCAGGAGTACGAACAGGTTTTCAGTAAGCACCCCCTAGACTTTGGGCAGATCAAGGGGGTCCAACACCACATTCCCACCGGTGAACATCCCCCTATCAAAGAGAGGTATAGACCTATTCCCCCTGCACATTACCAGTGTGCCAAAGATATGTTGAGGAATATGAAGGAGGCAGGGGTTATTCGGGACAGCTGTAGTCCCTGGGCCGCTCCGTTGGTATTGGTCAAGAAGAAGGATGGTACCATGCGGATGTGTGTGGACTACCGGAAGATCAACCAGATAACCCATAAAGATGCCTATCCATTACCTCGTATTGAAGAGTCTTTGGCTGCACTGAGAACTGCAAACTACTTCTCGACCCTTAACCTCACCAGCGGATACTGGCAAGTGGCCGTGGCCCCAGAGGACCGGGAGAAGACCGCCTTCACCACCCCGATGGGGCTCTGTGAATTTAACAGCATGCCGTTTGGGCTGTGCAATGCCCCCAGGACCTTCCAACGGCTGATGGAGTGCTGTCTGGGACATTTAAACTTCGAGACCGTCCTGTTGTACTTGGATGATGTGATTGTTTATTCCCAGATGTATGAAGCCCATCTGGAGCACCTGGCCGAGGTGTTCGCGTCCCTTGCCAAGTACGGGATGAAATTGAAGCCCTCTAAATGCCACCTGCTGAAACCAAGGGTGCAGTATCTAGGGCATGTGGTGAGTGCGGATGGTGTCGCCCCCGACCCTGAGAAGATTACTGCCATCCAGAGCTGGCCGAGACCAACTACAGTGAGGGAAGTAAGGCAGTTTCTGGGTCTGGTGGGGTACTATCGGCGCTTTATAAAGGGGTACACGAAGATGGCTGCCCCCATGCAAGACCTCCTCGTGGGACAGACCAAGGGTGGTAGACCCATTGGAGCCCCACTGTCGTGGGAGAACAAGCATGAGGAGTCCTTTTGCCAGTTGAAGGCGGCCTTGACCGGAGAAGAGGTCCTGGCGTACCCTGATTATGGGCGCCCATTCATCCTCCACACGGACGCCAGTAACGTGGGGCTAGGAGCGGTCCTGTCCCAGGTCCAGGACGGAAAGGAGAAGGTGATTGCTTACGCTAGCCGAAAACTCCGGCCGACCGAAAGGAACGCTGAGAACTACAGCTCCTTTAAGCTCGAGCTATTGGCGTTGGTGTGGGCTATCACGGAGCGGTTCCGCCACTACTTAGCGGCAGCAACATTCACCGCGTTTACGGACAACAATCCGCTGACTCACCTGAACACGGCCAAGTTGGGCGCACTGGAGCAGCGGTGGCTAGCCCGGCTAGCCAACTATGATTTCACCATAAAGTACCGAGCCGGTCGTGTCAACATAAACGCTGATGCACTCTCCCGAATGCCCCATTTGTCAGAAGAGGGGTGCGAGGATGACGACCTCGAGGAGATCGAGTTGCCTGCGTTTCACCAGCCGCTTACTGAGAGGGTACAAGTACATCAGCAACGAGTGGATCTGGACCCACGGCCCAGTCAAGAGTGGCAGGAAGCTCAGGACCAAGCGCCGGCTGTTCGCCTTGTCAAGACCCTGGTGGAACAAGGTGCTACGGGAATAGACCCTGCCGCTCCGGCTGAAGCCCGACGCTTGTGGAAAGAACGGAAACGACTTTACCTACACCAAGGGAGGCTGTACCGTGAGCTGATCAACCCGAAGATTCATGAGAAAATATGCCAGTTGGTCATTCCTCAAGCTGACGTCGCTACTGTCCTGCGGGCATACCATGATGGTGCTGGCCACTTCGGGTGGAAGAAGCTGGAGATGCTGTTGAGGGAGCGGTTCTATTGGAGTGGGATGCGTGAATCGGTGGAAGCCTGGTGCCGAGAGTGCGGTCCTTGTACGCTGAGGAGAAAGGACGAGACCAGCCAGAGGGCACCCTTACATCCCATAGTCACCCATCAGCCGCTGGAGCTGGTCGCCCTAGACCATGTCAAGCTCACCCCTAGCCGAAGTGGGTACACCTACGCATTGACCATGGTAGACCACTACTCAAGATTTATGGTGGTAGTCCCCGTTAAGGACCTGACTGGTCGAACCGCTGCTCGAGCGTTCCAGGCCTACTTTTGCCGGCCCCATGGGTACCCCGAAAAGGTGCTGACTGACCAAGGCCCGGCTTTTGAAGCGGAGGTGTTCCACGAATTCTGCCAGTCGTACAGCTGCAAGAAGATCCGGACCACTCCGTACCACGCCCAAACCATCGGCATGTGCGAGAAAATGAACCACTTGGTCCTGGGGCTCCTCAAGACGCTACCGCTGGAAGAACGGAACATGTGGCCGGAAAAGTTACCCGACTTGGTCGACATGTACAATAATATCCCGTCTAGCTCGACGAAATGCACCCCAGCGTATCTGATGAGGGCTCGGCCTGGCCGCCTGCCGGTGGATCTGGAGATGGGGTTGGAGGCCCCAGAAGCACTCCCTTCGATGGCGGAGTGGGAAAGTCGGAGGAGAGCACAATACCGGCAAATCCAGGAGTATGTGGAGAAAAACCTCAGTCGAAGTCGAGAACAGCAAGAGCACCGGTTCAATCAGAAGGCGTCCGCAGGCCCTTTCCAGCCGGGAGATGTAGTGCTGAAACGGAAAAGGAAGGCCCACAAGCTGGATGATCAGTGGGAGCAAGTCCCTTACGTCATACAACCTGCAGAATGGGGAGATGGGAAGGCCTACCAGATCAGTCGTGACCAAGGGGGCACCCTGGCCACAGTTTCCCGGGACCATCTAAAGAGATGCCCCCCAGCGTTGAAGGCAGAGGCTGAAGTACCGGCTCCTCCACCAGCGGAGAAGGCAGCAGAGGAAATCCACACTGTAATGGGTGACTTCCCAGCAAACTGGCCTACACAGAACGGCGCGGTGATCCTTCCAGTGATACTGTTCCCACAACCCGTGGATGAAGAAGTAGTAGAAGTGGTTAACCGTGAGCCAGAACCAGTGCCAGTGCCCAGGGATGAACCTGTACCCAGCTCCCCTACACCTCCGCCTGCTCCACACTATAGCAGGGAGGAGGAACCGATTGTTCCCTCTACCCCACTGTCTAGCACCACTGACACCGGGCCCCGAAGGTCCACCCGTTCCAACCTAGGTAGACCCCCACTTAGGTACAGGGAGATCGTTCTGTGAAAAAAAGGGGTCAGGGAATGTACAGAGTGGTTGTTGTGTTTGTTTAAAAGTTGAAAGAATGATAAGAAAATGATACCGAGTACCTCACCTGATTTACCGTGATTTGCAACCAGCTGGAGCCGGCACCGTTGTCCCCGTGGGGACCGTTTAAAAAGAAAGTTTTGCATGGAGGACTATCCATGGACAAGCCCGTGAACTTGCAGGGCAACCACAAACGTTAAGTGGCTTGTAAATATGTTGTTTGCCGTTACCGTTTCCGCAATGCCGCCTCCGGAGAGGCAGGTTGGAGGGAGGGCCCTCAGCAGAGCAGGCTGGGGCCCAGCCACCAAAGGAACCGGTGGTTACCCTCTGGAGGGAAGGACAGATCCCGCTCGGGTGACTTGTGCTGGACTGTGGGTCAAGGGGTGCTGCCTGGGCTTTAGGGGCAGCATCAGGACCAGGTTGCTTGGGTGGGAGAGAGCGGAAACCGTAACCGTAAACCATTTGCAACGTTAAAAGAAAAGTGCCTCCCGTCTTGGGAAGAGTTATTATTAAAAATGTACATAATTTACCGTTTATCATGTTATACCCTTTTTACATTTGCAGAAAACAAAAAGGAAAATAAAACCGGTGTTGGACGGGCAGCCCGAGGACGGTCTGCGTTTTGCTAAGGGGGAATGTGTCGCCCTGGGCAAGCCAGGGGACACAGGTCACAACACCACACACACCCCACATTCCCTGCAGGTACACCAGCTAACCCACAAATCCTTGTTGCCTTCCTCCAGAGGCTGATGATTCACACCAGGGGGTGGGCCAGGCGGTTGGCTCCGCCCACCGAGGAGGTCACAGCTCTGCAGGCGGGGAAAAACCAGAGAGTCAGCTCAGGGACGAGCTGGAGTACGCAGTTAGAGTTTGGAGGGAGAAGTGGAAGGAGTAGGAGGTGAACAGAGAGTAGCTCAGGAGGGAGCTAGAGTGAAGTGAAACATCAGTGAAAGTGACAGAAAGCCTGAAGTTGATCTGTGGCTGTGTGCCCAGACGGAGTCAGCAAGGTCAGCAGACGGTGGTGAAGGTCTGCAGTGGGACTGTCTGGAGGTTGCTGGAAGGACCACGGAGGCTGTGTGTACCCGGGGGTCTGGAGCAGTATACAAAGGGCAGTCAGCACCAAGGCAGGGGCTTTTCGGATCCCGGCAAGGCTTGGAGTCGCTGTAAATTGCCAAATCCGTTAGTGAAGGGGACGTAGATCCCCCAACAAGCAAGAAGCAAGTCCTGATTGACGGCAAAGGTCCAACCACAACGGGGAAACACCGCCTCCGCCAAGGCACCAGTTTCCCAGGGCCGGCACCTGCGGGCAAAGCGTGGAGCTCCTCCGGCTGAGATTGTAGTCGGGGAGCGGGTAACCGATGGGAATCCATCGCTACCAAACAGACATTTCAAAGGTGCAGGGAAGAGACCATCACCGCTAACTGCAGGGAACCGCAGCACCGTGAACCGTCCGAGGGACCCGTCCAACCAGCCGCTTGTTTACCGAGAACTGTGTCGTGTTTACTGGCTGAGTGAGTACCTCAGTGCCGCAAGGCACAGCACTGCCCCTGCGCCCCTACAACCCCACTGGGCCCCGGGATCACCAACCCCTACCCACGGAGGGACAACACAACAACTGGCTGCTCCGCCTCACCATCCCCGGGATCCCCATATAGCAGCGGTGGTGTACACTCAATCACCACAACCGTGGGTGGCGTCACGGACAATAAACAATCTCCCCAACCAAAATTCCCCTTTTCACTCACGGGTGAGGAGTGCCGCTCGAGAAACCCCCCGGGATCCGGCCCACCGCTCGAGCCACCACTGAGCAGCAGCGGCCGGACCCGAGCAGTGGGGGTGAGCGTGGTGTGCTGACACCCTCCTCCCCGCCCGCGACACTGCCCTTAGGGTACCAATCATCTGCCGTGCTGGGTGCCAGCTGATCCTGGGTAAGCAAGGAGCAACCACCGATGTCCGAGACCATGTAAGACCTTTCTCCTCTGTGCTCGTAGTGTAATGTAAGTCCCCTTGGCATGAAGCGACTTGGGGACTCAGTTCCATTGTGTTCGTAGTGTAGTGTGGGTCCCCTTGGCATGAAGCGACTTGAGGACTCAGTTCCACCTTGTATACCATTCAGATGGGGTTAGCCCGGGGACTATCTAGTCGACCCGTGGCCCAACAGAATTGATGAAGCAACATAAAGTGTGGTCCATCCTAGGGATCTGCAACCTGTCTGTGCTGGCCACCAAGGGAGTGGTTCAGTAAGCTTCCCCTCAGCAGCCGTGTCCTCCTCAGTCTCACTGACTCACCCGACCATCTGCAGCTACTCCCAGTCCACCCGGGTCCGGTCTACCAGCGTCTACGAGTCCATGATGTCCTGGTACTCTCTCTATCCTTCAGTGTCTCTGGATGGCTGTTCTGCTTGGTCGGTCTACCCCTGGGGGAACTGGGTCACAGACCACTCAGGGAGCTGTTGTTAGAGCTCTGCCTCGGGCTGAAGTGTGTGTCTTTCTCCTGTGATTTCCTGTCTGCTTCTACTCTTTACTTCTAGTGCCCCCTCCCTCTAGATGACTCACTCTCCCTAGGAAGTTCCCCACTATCATGGTAACCACCTTTGCCCTGATTTCAGTGTGAATGCACCTGGTTTCCTGTTTCTGTAACTTGATAAGAACACAGGATGTTGTGTAAAGCTCCAGACACCAGCGATTAACTCCCTCTTACCTGGATCAGTACAGCACTCTAAATCAGATGCAATACTCTGTAGGGGCTGAGGCCCCAGAGCCATCACACTAGTCCCCTCGCTCATTAGATGGTAAAAGATCTTTAGAAATACTTTTTCTAAAGATCTCTTTATCTATTGTGACACCTTGGCAAAACCAGGTAGTCACACATTAGGCCCCCGCACAACACCATCCCTCGCCTAGGTCACACACAGCTGACCTGAAACTCTAGTCACCCCCTTCAGGGAAAGACAGACACACCAGTGGGCGGGACCAGGCGGTTAGGAAACCTAGGGGGTCTAGACAGCCCGGGGCGAGAAACAAGCAGTTAAGCTTCAGATTAAGTTGGTAGTTCAAGTTGAGAGGAGTGGAGGCTGGAGCTAGGTCTAGCTCCAGCGGAGAAGTTCAAGTTGAACGGTGCCAGGGTCGGAGCACTGGTACTTTGGCTAGGTGGCAGACGGTGGTCTCCGTCAGCAGAAGACGGGAAGATGGTTCAGCAGATCCGAGGGGGACTGGGACAGGGTTGGAGCCCGCCGGTACCAACACCGGAGACCAAACCGGAAACCATGCACAGAGGGGGTACTCGGACCCTGAAGCCAGGACTGGAACCAATGGCCTAGCTAATTAACCGATTAAGGGCAGGATTACAGGTCCTGTCCCAACCAAAATCCCAAAAGCAGACAACCACCCACAGAGAGGGATAGGGTAACCGCCAGGGCCCATAGATCCCATGGGTCAGCGTCAGTGGGCATGGCTCCTCAGGCACACAGAAAGCCGGGAGCGGACTCCCGTGTTCCATATCAGGAAGTGCAAACACAAAACCACAACTAGTGCAGAGGAAGAGACGGCGACCACCAGCCCGGGTGGGGGACCAGAGTACAACCGGCCGCGGCGGCTGCCCACCAGCACCTTGGTTTACCAAAAGACTCGTGTGATTCATTTACTTGTGAGTAACCAAACATCCCCTGGTACATCCGAGTGTGCAAGCCCCAGCCATCGCCATAACCTGCACAGAGACACTGGGCCCCGAGGCAGCCATTACATCTCCCCTGGGTACCCCAGAACAGCAGCGGTGGTATCCCACTTTCCCACACACCGTGGGTGGCGTTACGAACTGAATACGGCCAAGGCCGTACAACTACGTCCCCCTTTTCATTTGGTGTGTCCGCGTGACCCCCGGTCCGGAGGATCCCTCGAGCCACACTGCGGGTCCGGATCCGAGCAGCCTGGGTGCTGCGGGCGTGGGGGCGGCACACCCTAAAACTTGGCATCACGAACAGGATACTTACCCATCCACTTACCTGGCGGAAGTGCGCCTTGTTTTGGACAGTCAGCGGTGTTCCGTTGCAAAACTTTGAAAAAACGCCATTTTTGCTGCCATTTTTAGGCACAAAAACGGCAACCCAGCATCTTCTTCCCAGAGAACGGGGCGTGTAGTTGAAGCCCCGCCCCCTGGGAACACGGCCGGAAGGAAGACCCTGAGGCCAAAAAGGAAACTAACCTGCCGCACGAGTGAGTACTTGCAAAAGACCAAGGGGGGCGGGCGAAAAGTCTGCAGCATGTGACCTGAGCAGATAAAGGGCAGAGACGCCAGGACTCTGCTACCCTTTTGTTCCTGGACACTGACAGCGAAGCATGGCAGACCAGTCTGGAACACCAGCAGTAGAGGAACCCATGCCTGGAACAGCCGACTGGGTGGAAGCCCAGACCGAATACATGTGCCGCAAGATCTAGGCTCAGGCTAGCTTCTTGCTGAAGTGATGGACGGCCGAGATGGCGGAGCTGGCTGCAGCCATTCCGGCCCATGAAGTGGAGGCGAGCTCAGAGGAGCGGGTAGGCGACCCACACCCCTATGTCCCACCAAGCCGAGGGGCCCAGTCTGCCCCCATCCACCATGCCGCCAACCTCGCTGCCCATACCTGTGGCCGACACCCTGCTCGGTCCGCTGCCACAAGTCACGGCAGCGGTACCCGTTCCATCTGCCCGTGAGGACCCGCCAGCGGAATCCTCAGGCCGTGAGCACGGCACCTCCCCGGCACCCGTAGCAGCTCCACACCAGACTAAAGTCCGGAAGACGTCCTTTCTGGTCCAGAGCCAGGCCACAACCCCGATGACAGCCCCGGCAGTCCGCCCGGCCACAGCAGAGGCGGCGCCCGACAGGAAGTTGTCAGAGGCTGAGACACCGACCGCTGCCCAGTTCCCAGTCTTTGCTGAGGCACAGCCGGGATGCACCTTCAGGGTAGCAGAGCGAGCCATGATAGAGCGGTGCCCTCCATTGCCAGTGGTACCAATTGTAGCCGGCACGGAGGGTGTCCGGCTGGGCTCGGCCCCTGCGCGGGTGGAGGCGGAGTGCGAGGCCGGAGCCCCGTACTGGGAGCGGCAGCGGCGCCAGCTGAGGAAGGAGATTGCCGCCCGGGACAAGAGGAAGGCGGAGGTACTGTCCTGAACCTACGCTGAGAAGGACCTCCTCTGGAATGCCACCTTCCAGTTGCGGGGCCCAACCTATCAAGGGCAGGTCCGGCACTTTAATGCCCAGAAAGGATGGGGCTTTATATATGAGCCAGGGCTGGAGGCCGAGATCTTCGTATCCCGGAGGGATGTGGCCCCTCATCTGCCCGTTGGCCACCCAGACCGAGACCTGGAGCCCGGAGAATTGGTTACGTGCACCCGACATTGCAGGGAGAGGGGATGGTTCGCCCTTGATGTCAAAAGATGGGTGAGCGATGGAGAAAGATTCTACCTCCACCCCTCTTCGCCACTCTCCAGCACAGAAGATGATGAGTAGGTAGCGAAATGCCGGCTACCCCAAGTGCAAGTCCCCATTGGGACCGTTCCCAGTTTAAAGTGTTGAAAAGTTTTAAAAATGGACCATGGCCGTGAACTGGCAGGTCAACCAAAAAACTATTGGGCCTTGTAAATGGTCCCTGACCAACCTTCTCACCCTGCTGCAGTCTCTGGAGAGGCTCATTGGAGGAAGGGCCTGCGGTAGAGTCGGCCGAGGCCCTGTCACCAGCAAAACTGGTGACTACCCTCCGGGTCAGGGGTCCCCTGGACGTGGGGCCCTTGAAAAAGGACTGCCGGGTAAGGAACTTTTTACCCGGCCTGTAAGGGCAACACCCGGACCTGTCCTGGACTTGGGCAAGGGGTGCGCACCATTGCTTAGCGGTGGCACCAGGAGGCAGGTTGTTTTGGGTGGGGTTGAGGTGAGAAAGACCCGGTCCATCCCGCCCCGTCCCGGTTTTAAATGTGTAACGTTCAAGAAAGTGCCTCCCGTAAGGGAAGAAAAACAAATGTACCACTGTTATTATGCTTAACATTGTAAAATGTTCTTTTTTCTAATTTCAGATCCTGTTAAAATAAATGTTGGTGGTTGGACAGCCCGCGGACGGTCTGTATTAAACCAAATGGGGAATGTGACGCCCTGGCAAAACCAGGTAATCACACATTATGCCCCCGCATAACACCATCTCTCGCCTAGGTCACACACAGCCAACCTAAAACCCTAGTCACCCCCCTCAGTGCAAGACAGGCACACCAGTGGGCGGGACCAGGCGGTTAGGAAATGCCCACCTAGGGGTCTAGACAGCCCGGGGTGGGAAAACAAGCAGTTAAGCATCAGATTAGGTTGGTAGTTTAAGTTGAGAGGAGTGGAGGCTGGAGCTAGGTGTAGCTCCAGCGGAGAAGTTCAAGTTGAACAGTGCCAGGGTTGGAGCCAACGGGCACGGCTCCTCAGGCACACAGAAAGCCGGGAGCAGACTCCTGTGTTCCATACCGGGAAGTCCAAACACACAACCACAACTAGTGCAGAGGAAGAGACGGCGACCAGCACCTTGGTTTACTAAAAGACTCATGTGATTCATTTACTTGTGAGTACCCATACATCCCCTGGTACGTCCGGGCGCGCAAGCCCCAGCCATCGCCATACCCTGCACAGAGACACTGGGCCCCGGGGCAACCATCCCTACCCACGGAGGGGTTAACATCCAGCTGCCATTACATCTCCCCCGGGTATCCCACATCACCAGCGGTGGTGTCCCACTTCACCACACACCGTGGGTGGCGTCACGAACCGAATACGGTCAAGGCCATAAAACTACGTCTTGCTTTTCATTCGACGTGTCCGCGTGACCCCCGGGTTCGGAGGATCCCTCGAGCCACACAGCGGGTCCAGATCCTAGCAGCCCGGCTGCTGCGGGCGTGGGGGCGGCACACTATGCTACCAGATACAGGGACAGTTAGGGGTGCTTCACACACAGCGATATCGCTGCTGAGATCGCTGCTGAGTCACTGTTTTTGTGACGCAGCAGTGACCTCATTAGCGATCTCGCTGTGTGTGACACTGAGCAGCGATCTGGCCCCTGCTGTGAGATCGCTGCTCATTACACACAGCCCTGGTTCGTTTTTTTTATTGTTGCTCTCCCACTGTGACGCACAGATCGCTGTGTGTGACAGCGAGAGAGCGACGAAATGAAGCGAGCAGAGAGCAGGAGCCGGCATCTGGCAGCTGCGGTAAGCTGTAACCAGGGTAAACATCGGGTAACCAAGGTGGTCACCCGATATTTACCTTCGTTACCAGCCTCCGCCGCTCTCACGCTGCCAGTGCCGGCTCCCTGCTCTCTGCACATGTAGCTGCAGTACACATCGGGTTAATTAACCCGATGTGTACTGTAGCTAGGAGAGCAGGGAGCCAGCGCTAAGCAGTGTGCACTGCTCCCTGCACATGTAGCTGCAGTACACATCGTGTAATTAACCCGATGTGTACTGTAGCTAGGAGAGCAGGGAGTCAGCGCTAAGCAGTGTGCGCGGCTCCTGCTCTCTGCACATGTAGCGACGTTATGATCGCTGCTGCGTCGCTGTGTTTGACAGCTAAGCAGCGATCATAACAGCGACTTACTAGGTCGCTGTTACGTTACAGAAAATGGTGACGTAACAGCGACGTCGTTATCGCTGTCGCTATGTGTGAACCCAGCCTAAGGCAGGGATTAGCAATATGCATCCAGAACTGCTTGTGGTTCTGGGTGCATATTGCACCTGACAGGTTCCCTTTAAGTCCACGTGCAGAAACTGAGTAATTGGTGAGTTCTTTATCTCAGTGTTTTTAAGCCAAGACCAGGAGTTGGTGAATAATGCAGAAGTGGTGCCCGTGTTTCTATTATACTTTTCCTGTGAATGTTCCATTCCTGGTTTAGGCTTATGCTGGGGTAAAAAAATCAGCAGATACTCAATGTGTACATGAGGCCCAAAGCTAAAGGCCCAGTCACACTAAACAACTTACCAGCGATCCCAACAACGATACAACCCGATAGGGATCGCTGGTAAGTTGCTAGGAGGTCGCTGGTGAGATGTCACACTAAACGACGTTCCAGAGATCCCACCAGAAACCTGACCTGGCAGGGATCACTGGAGCGCCGCTACACGGGTTGCTGGTGAGCTGACAGATCTCACCAGCAACCAGTGACCAGCCCCCTGCAAGCAGCGACACTGCCCTTGGTAACTAAACATCGGGTAACCAAGTTTTTGGTTACCCGATATTTACATTAGTTACCAGCGCACGCCGCTTAGCGCTGGTTCCCTGCACTTGTAGCCACAGTACACATCGGGTTAATTACCCGATGTGTACTGCAGCTACGTGTGCAGAGAGCAGGGAGCCGGCACTGGCAGCGTGAGAGCGGCGGACGCTGGTAACGAAGGTAAATATCGGGTAACCAAGGAAAGGGCTTCTTGGTTACCCGATGTTTACATTGGTTACCAGCGTCCGCAGAAGCCGGCTCCCTGCTCACTGCACATTTAGTTGTTGCTCTGTCGCTGTCACACACAGCGGTGTGTGCTTCACAGCGGGAGAACAACAACTAAAAAATGGTCCAGGACATTCAGCAACAACCCGCGACCTCACAGCAGGGGCCAGGTTGTTGTTGGATGTCACGCACAGCAACTTCGCTAGCAACATCGCTGCTACGTCACAAAAGTTGTTCCTCAGCAGCGATGTTGCTAGCGATGTTGCTTAGTGTAACGTGGCCTGGCCTTAAGTCTGTGTGCCCACATATTAGATTTTGGAGAATTCTTTACTCTGTGTATTTCCGCCAGGTCAAAAATGTAGCATCTTGCAATTCCAGCATACTCTGCTGTATTCTACAGTGCCTGTAAAGTGCACTTGCTTTTAAGAGATCTTATGCAAATGCTCCACAATATATCTGAAGTGTAAACTGCCGATTTTAATGTCAATGTCTGCTGTAGGTGAATTTTTCATCTTTTCTCAAGCAAAAGGTGAAATATGCAGCTTCTCTGCACCTTTTTTTTGCAATATCTGCATTAGTATATACCAATGTCAGTATTACTGCAGGACTATCGCTGCCAGAGGTTTACTGTAAATATGTTCCATGGGCGCGTGGCCTGAAGACTTACCTAAGATTAAAGCGTCATGGGTGTGCCCCGCTCAGGGGAGCCCTCTGGTGAGTCTGGGACCAAAAGGTCACAACGCCTTATTATGTGCAGTTCTGTAACTTGTGTTTAAATGTAACTGCTTTGTTTTGGTGCTGTAAGGGTTAAGGACTCTTTCCTGTCTGGCTATCCTTTGTAGCCTTGATCTCAGGTGTAGCTCCTTGTGATCACTCTCCTTTGCTCTAAAGGTCAAATGTCTTACCATTTGATGCAGGTTATAAAATCTTCATTTTTAAGTTGTCCACTTTTGAAGGAGCTTGTCTTCAGAAGAAAAAGAGGAGTTGTGACTATTGCAGCTGTGGTGTTTAGCTGCATTGGAGGAGTTTGGAGTGTTTTCCTTATTGTGTCTATTTTCCCCTGTCTGTCTCCCTTCCCTTGTGTTGTATTATTGTAGTGGTGAGACAACTGCTCTCGCCAGCCTACCTCAGTAACCATGGTACGTTCAAAGCAAACAGGACCTAGGCATGTGCTCGCCGACGAGGGGAAGGACTCATATAGGGAAGTTAGGGACTGCAAGCAACTGCCTCAGGTGAGTGCAGGAGGAGACCCTGCTCCCCTCTCCCTAGCTCCAGAGCCCACCATTGTATCGTGCTCCCGATGTACCCTGTGTGTTGTTTTCCGGACGTTCCCTTGTACCTGGCGGAACCACGGTAGTCACTGTGTGCCATATAAATAAGTGTCTAATTTGATTACATAAACACCACAAATCGTGTCCAGGGGTTTTGTGTTGTGTGTCTAGTATTACAGCTTATCTTCATTTAAGTACTTCTCTATCCACTAAAACTGCAGGAATGAGGACCTCCAATTGGTCATTAAATAAAGAGTTGTTCCACTACTTTTAAATTGATGACCTATCTATATACTAGGTTCACATGACGGTATACAGTGGGTATGGAAAGTATTCAGACCCTTTAAATTTTTCGCTCTTTGATGCATTGCAGCTATTTGGTGAATTCAAAAAAAGTAAATTTTTTTCTTATTAATGTACACTCTGCACCCCATCTTGACAGAAAAATACAGAAATATAGATTTTTTGCAAATTTATTAAACAAGAAAAACTGAAATATCCCATGGTCATAAGTATTCAGACCCTTTGCTCAGACACATATTTAAATCACATGCTGTCCATTTCCTTGTGATCCTCCTTGAGATGGTTCTACTCCTTCATTGGAGTCCAGCTGTGTTTAATTAAACTGATAGGACTTGATTTGGAAAGGCACACACCTGTCTATATAAGACCTCACAGCTCACAGTGCATGTCAGAGCAAATGGGAATCATGAGGTCAAAGGAACTGCCCAAGGAGTTTAGAGAAAGAATTCTGGCAAGACACCGATCTGGCCAAGGTTACAAAAGAATTTCTGCAGTACTCAAGGTTCATAAGAGCACAGTGACCTCCATAATTCTAAAATGGAAGAAGTTTGGGACGACTAGAACTCTTCCTAGACCTGGCCAATCCAGCCAAACTGAGCAATTGTGGGAAAAGAGCCTTTGTGAGAGAGGCAAAGAAAAATCCCAATATCACTGGGCTAAGCTCCAGAGATGCAATAGGGAGATGGGAGAAAGTTCCACAAAGTCAACTATCACTGCAGCCCTCCACTAGTTGGGCCTGTATGGCTGAGTGGCCAAACGGAAGGCTCCCCTCAGAGCAAGATGTATGAAAGCCTGCATAGAGTTTGCAAAAAACCACATGAAGGACTCCCAGACTATGAGAAATGCACCGAGGAGAAAAAGAGCACACATGATTCAGGCGCACATCAAAGAATATTGTAATCATATATATTTTATTTTTATAAGAAAAACAGTTTATTGGGTCCATGAAAAACACACACAATAAAATCATTTAAAACTATACAATACAAGACACAGCCTCTATAAAGTGACTCCGGGATAATAATCACTTGTGCATCCTAATGGCAACATTCATATAGCATGATTCCTGGGGGACGAGGCCGTATGACATATGTTGGCTTGTCACACAGAGTTATCAATCAATCATATGGTAGAACCATAGAAAACAATCAAGATTCAGACCCAGAGAAACAAAAAACCTAATTCCCATATTCAGAGTGAAGGTCCACAGTTAGTGAGTCTGTATCAACCTATATATACACGCATCATACAATGTGGTCACGTATGCAGACCTGACAAAAGAGTGCTTTTGTTGTGAATACGGAATGCATGTATAGTTGTGACTAGAGATGAGCGAACCGGTCCCGGTTCGGCTCGAGGTCGGCTCGCCGAACGGAGGTCCCGTTCGAGTTCGGTTCGTCGAACGTTCGACGAACCGAACTCGAGCCAATAGGCTATAATGGGAGGCAATCACAAACACATAAAAATGCATTATAAATGTACACAAACAGTTAATAAACATTGCCATAACACTTACCGGTCCTCGCGATCCCTTCTGCACTCTGTCTCCTGCCGCTATTCCATCCGATGATCGCTGAATCCTCCCGGTGACGGCACTGCCAGCAGAGATGCAGGACCTATCGTGACGTCAAAATAGCCATGTGACCAGTCACGTGGCTATTATCTCATTGGCTACAGACTGGTCACATGACTATGACGCGTCATGTAGGACCTGCGAGTGCATCTCTCCAGTACATGGTGCACATATGTGTACCGGCGACATGCTCTAGCACACGGTCGACTCCCCGTTCCGTTAGGGAACGGCTGACACAGCCGGTCATTAACGGAGATCACCGTTGCCATAGCAACGCAGTTAGCGGTGACGTCACCGCTAACCGCGGCTCCGAGAGCACCGTTGCTATGGTAACGCGTCTGTCAGCGTTACCGCTGTTACCGCTGACAGCCAGCACTGATCACTCACGGAGTGAAGGCTGCACGCTGCTTCCCGATTGTAGTGAGGATTGTAGTGAGGATGAGGTTCCCCAGCCCCAAGTGATGAGCTGGTGAACCTCATCCTCCTCACTACAATTGTCACTACTACTACACTAGTGAGGATTGTAGTGAGGATGAGATGCCTCAGCCCATGATGGGCTGGGGAACCTCATCCTCACTACAATCGTCACTACTACTACACTAGAAAGAAAGAAGACAGAAGAGCAGGATCGTGGAGGGCTGACAGGGGGTAATAAAAATGGAGTCTCTAATGTGCCTGTGTATTTATTTTTATTAAAGTATTTTTTCTCTGTGTGGTGTTTTTTTTAACCCTTTATTGGAGATTCTTAATGGCCGGGTCAAACGTGCCTGACGTTAAGAATCTCTGGCTTAATACTGGCTAGTAAAACAAAGCCAGTATTAACTCATGATTACCCAACAAGCCACCCGGCTCCAGGGCTGTTGGAAGAGTTGGATACAGCGCCAGATGATGGCGCTTCTATGAGAGCGCCATTTTCTGGGACGGCTGCGGACTGAAATCCGCAGCAGAGGCGCCCAGAAACCTCGGGCTAACCTGTGCTGCGGATTCCAATCCCCAGCTGCCTAGTTGTTCCCGGCTGGACACAAAAATGGGGCGAAGCCCACGTCATTTGTTTTTTAATAATTTCATGAAATAAGTGAAATAATTAAAAAAAACGGGCTTCCCTATATTTTTGGTTCCCAGCCGGGTACAAATAGGCAACTGGGGGTTGGAGGCAGCCCGTGGCTGCCTGCTGTACCTGGCTAGCATACAAAAATATGGCGAAGCCCACGTCATTTTTTTGGTGGGCAAAAAAATTCTGCATACAGTCCTGGATGGAGTATGCTGAGCCTTGTAGTTCTGCAGCGGCTGTCTGCTCTTCTCCATACAGACAGACAGCAGCTGCAGAACTACAAGGCTCAGCATACTCCATCCAGGACTGTATGCAGAAGTTTTTTGCCCCCTGAAAAAATTATGTGGGCTTCGCCATATTTTTGTATGCTAGGCAGGTACGGCTGCCCCCAAACCCCAGTTGCCTATTTGTACCCGGCTGGGAACCAAAAATAAAGGGAAGCCCTTTTTTTATTATTTCATGAATTTCATGAAATAATTAGAAAACAAATGACGTAGGCTTCGCCCCATTTTTGTGTCCAGCCAGGTACAACTAGGCAGCTGGGCATTGGAATCCGCAGCACAGGTTGGCCTGAGCTTTCTGGGCCCCACTGCTGCGAATTGCAGTCTGCAGCTGCCTCAGAAAATGGCATTTTCATAGAAGCGCCATCTTCTGGCGCTGTATCCAACTCTTCCAGCACCTGCCTGCTATACCTGGCTAGCATACAAAAATTTGGCGAAGCTCACGTCCTTTTTTTGTAGTTTTTTGGCAAAAAAAATAAAAAAATGCTTCCCTGGATTTTCCATTGCCAGTGAAGGTAACACCAAGCAGTGGGGGTTAGCAGCCAGTAGCTGCTTGGATTACCCTTAGCTAGCAATACAAAAAATGCAGCGGGAGCTCATATATATTTTTTTTAATTATTTATTTAAATAACTAAAAATAAAATGGGCTTCCCTGTATTTTGATTGCTGGACATCACAGTGCTGTAAAAATAAATCTTTAAAAAAATGACGTAGCGCTCCGTGGTATTTTTGATTCTCAGCGCAGATAAAGCAGACAGCTATGGGTTGCCACCCCCATCTGCCTGCCGTTACCTTGGTTGGCAATCAAAATACAGGGAAGCCCATAAATTTTTTCTATTTAAAAAATAGTTAAAAAAAAAATGACGTTGGGTCCCCCCATTTTTGATAGCCAGCTAGGGTAAAGCAGACGGCTGTAGCCTGAAAACCACAGCTGGCAGCTTTACCGTGGTTGGGGATCCAATGTGGAGGTCCCCTCAGGCTCTTTTTTATAATTATTGTATAAATATTAATAATTACACAATAAAAGTAGGGTCCCCCCCAAATTGGATCACCAGCCAAGGTAAAGCGGACAGCTGTGGTCTGGTATTCTCAGGGTGGGAAGGTCCATAGTTATTGGGCCTTCACAGCCTAAAAATAGCAGGCCGCAGGCACCCCAGACGTGGCGCATCCACTAGATGCGCCAATCCTGGCGCTTCACCCCAGCTCATCCCGTGCCCTGGTGCAGTGGCAAACGGGGTAATAAATCGGGTTGATACTAGCTGTAAAGTAACCTGAGATCAAGCCCAGCAGTTTGTGATGTCATGGCGTCTATTAGATACTCAACATCATAAACTGTCAGTACTAACAAAAAAAAAAAAATCGACAAAAGAAATTTATTTGAAAAAACAGTCCCCAAAACATTTCCTCTTTCACCAATTTATTGTAAGAAAAAAAATAAAGGGGTCCCACGACGACTCTGGACCGTCTAGAATATGGGGGGGAGACACTCAGGGAACGTATCCCCCATTTTCTAGGAGTGCGGACCCTTCATGTGAGGAGTGTGGGTGCAATGAATCTGCACTCACTCTTCTCGGGTCCACAGCAGCAGAGTCCATGTCGTAATGGTTGCTACCAAAGCTGCAATGCCCTGCTCATGAGGTAAGGGCATGCCTAATCAGGAGAACTACTGTAGAGGAAGCTCTGCTCACTGGTATATAGGTGCTCAGAGGTAATAATAGATAAAATTAGTGAGTAACCTCGGCACTCTAAATCTCCCAGACTAAGTCAGTAAGTCACAACGGATAGTAATGCAAAATCACTCTTTATTGGTCCGTATTAAGAAAAAAAAAATTTTCATAAGCATATATGTTTTTGTCCAAAACAAGTTACAAATGACGTTTCGGCCTGAGCCTTCGTCAGATTGGACTTATCTGCATGTAATTATGAAAAATGACAATAATCAGTATCACATAAGAGTGAGAGAACAATAACATAAACTCGAACAATGTAGAGGTACAATTGGGATGCAGCAAAAAAATTGCAACACAGAAAGAAATGAAACACATGATACAAATGTCATAATACAGTACAAGGACAATATAGTAATGACAAATATGGGGTCAGAGTAGACTTAGACAGCTCTGGTACGAAAGAGATGTCAATCATAAAGTAACATGTGCAGTAGGTGTAAAGCTACAGTGTGCATGGCAGAGCTAATGGGTAGACCGACCATAGAAAAAGAATGGAGAAAAAGTGGAGAAAAAGTGGAGAAAAAATGGAGAAAAAATAGAGAAAAAGTGGAGAAAAAGTGGAGAAAAAGTGGAGAAAAAGTGGAGAATAAGTGGAGAAAAAGTGGAGCAAAAGTGGAGAAAAAGTGGAGAAAAAAATGGAGAAAAAGTGGAGAAAAAGTGGAGAAAAAGTGGAGAAAAGGTGGAGAAAAAAATGGAGAAAAAAATGGAGAAAAAGTGGAGAAAATGTGGAGAATAAGTGGAGAAAAAGTGGAGAAAAAGTGGAGAAAAAGTGGAGAAAAAAATGGAGAAAAAGTGGAGAATAAGTGGAGAAAAAGTGGAGAAAAAGTGGAGAAAAAAATGGAGAAAAAGTGGAGAAAAAGTGGAGAAAAAGTGGAGAAAAAAATGTAGAAAAAGTGGAGAAAAAGTGGAGAATAAGTGGAGAAAAAGTGGAGAAAAAGTGGAGAAAAAAATGGAGAAAAAGTGGAGAAAAAGTGGAGAATAAGTGGAGAAAAAGTGGAGAAAAAGTGGAGAAAAAAATGGAGAAAAAGTGGAGAAAAAGTGGAGAATAAGTGGAGAAAAAGTGGAGAAAAAGTGGAGAAAAAAATGGAGAAAAAGTGGAGAAAAAGTGGAGAAAAAGTGGAGAATAAGTGGAGAAAAAGTGGAGAAAAAGTGGAGAAAAAAATGGAGAAAAAGTGGAGAAAAAGTGGAAAAAAAGTGGAGAAAAAGTGGAGAAAAAGTGGAGAAAAAGTGGAGAAAAAGTGGAGAATAAGTGGAGAAAAAGTGGTGAAAAAGTGGAGAAAAAAATGGAGAAAAAGTGGAGAAAAAGTGGAGCAAAAGTGGAGAAAAAGTGGAGAAAAAAATGGAGAAAAAGTGGAGAAAAAGTGGAGAAAAAGTGGAGAAAAGGTGGAGAAAAAAATGGAGAAAAAAATGGAGAAAAAGTGGAGAAAAAGTGGAGAATAAGTGGAGAAAAAGTGGAGAAAAAGTGGAGAAAAAGTGGAGAAAAAAATGGAGAAAAAGTGGAGAATAAGTGGAGAAAAAGTGGAGAAAAAGTGGAGAAAAAAATGGAGAAAAAGTGGAGAAAAAGTGGAGAAAAAGTGGAGAAAAAAATGTAGAAAAAGTGGAGAAAAAGTGGAGAATAAGTGGAGAAAAAGTGGAGAAAAAGTGGAGAAAAAAATGGAGAAAAAGTGGAGAAAAAGTGGAGAATAAGTGGAGAAAAAGTGGAGAAAAAGTGGAGAAAAAAATGGAGAAAAAGTGGAGAAAAAGTGGAGAATAAGTGGAGAAAAAGTGGAGAAAAAGTGGAGAAAAAAATGGAGAAAAAGTGGAGAAAAAGTGGAGAAAAAGTGGAGAATAAGTGGAGAAAAAGTGGAGAAAAAGTGGAGAAAAAAATGGAGAAAAAGTGGAGAAAAAGTGGAAAAAAAGTGGAGAAAAAGTGGAGAAAAAGTGGAGAAAAAGTGGAGAAAAAGTGGAGAATAAGTGGAGAAAAAGTGGTGAAAAAGTGGAGAAAAAAATGGAGAAAAAGTGGAGAAAAAGTGGAGAAAAAGTGGAGAAAAAAATGTAGAAAAAGTGGAGAAAAAATGTAGAAAAAGTGGAGAAAAAATGGAGAAAACGTGGAGCAAAAGTGGAGAAAAAGTGGAGAAAAAAATGGAGAAAAAGTGGAGAAAAAGTGGAGAAAAAGTGGAGAAAAAGTGGAGGAAAAAGTGGAGAAAAAGTGGAGAAAAAGTGGAGAAAAAGTGGAGATAAAAATGGAGAAAAAGTGGAGAAAAAGTGGAGAAAAAGTGGATGAAAAAGTGGAGAAAAAGTGGAGAAAAAGTGGAGAAAAAGTGGAGAAAAAGTGGAGAAAAAAATGGAGAAAAAGTGGAGAAAAAGTGGAGAAAAAGTGGAGAATAAGTGGAGAAAAAGTGGAGAAAAAGTGGAGAAAAAGTGGAGAAAAAGTGGAGAATAAGTGGAGAAAAACTGGAGAAAAAGTGGAGAAAAAGTGGAGAAAAAAAATGGAGAAAAAGTGGAGAAAAAGTGGAGAAAAAGTGGAGAAAAAGTGGAGAAAAAAATGTAGAAAAAGTGGAGAAAAAATGTATAAAAAGTGGAGAAAAAATGGAGAAAAAGTGGAGCAAAAGTGGAGAAAAAGTGGAGAAAAAAATGGAGAAAAAGTGGAGAAAAAGTGGAGAAAAAAATGGAGAAAAAGTGGAGAAAAAGTGGAGAAAAAAATGGAGAAAAAGTGGAGAAAAAGTGGAGAAAAAGTGGAGAATAAGTGGAGAAAAAATGGAGAAAAAGTGGAGAAAAAGTGGAGAAAAAAAATGGAGAAAAAGTGGAGAAAAAGTGGAGAAAAAGTGGAGAAAAAAATGTAGAAAAAGTGGAGAAAAAATGTAGAAAAAGTGGAGAAAAAATGGAGAAAAAGTGGAGCAAAAGTGGAGAAAAAGTGGAGAAAAAGTGGAGAATAAGTGGAGAAAAAGTGGAGAAAAAGTGGAGAAAAAAAATGTAGAAAAAGTGGAGAAAAAGTGGAGAAAAAAATGTAGAAAAAGTGGAGAAAAAGTGGAGAAAAAAATGGAGAAAAAGTGGAGAAAAAGTGGAGAATAAGTGGAGAAAAAGTGGAGAAAAAGTGGAGAAAAAAATGGAGAAAAAGTGGAGAAAAAGTGGAGAAAAAGTGGAGAATAAGTGGAGAAAAAGTGGAGAAAAAGTGGAGAAAAAAATGGAGAAAAAGTGGAGAAAAAGTGGAAAAAAAGTGGAGAAAAAGTGGAGAAAAAGTGGAGAAAAAGTGGAGAAAAAGTGGAGAATAAGTGGAGAAAAAGTGGTGAAAAAGTGGAGAAAAAAATGGAGAAAAAGTGGAGAAAAAGTGGAGCAAAAGTGGAGAAAAAGTGGAGAAAAAAATGGAGAAAAAGTGGAGAAAAAGTGGAGAAAAAGTGGAGAAAAGGTGGAGAAAAAAATGGAGAAAAAAATGGAGAAAAAGTGGAGAAAAAGTGGAGAATAAGTGGAGAAAAAGTGGAGAAAAAGTGGAGAAAAAGTGGAGAAAAAAATGGAGAAAAAGTGGAGAATAAGTGGAGAAAAAGTGGAGAAAAAGTGGAGAAAAAAATGGAGAAAAAGTGGAGAAAAAGTGGAGAAAAAGTGGAGAAAAAAATGTAGAAAAAGTGGAGAAAAAGTGGAGAATAAGTGGAGAAAAAGTGGAGAAAAAGTGGAGAAAAAAATGGAGAAAAAGTGGAGAAAAAGTGGAGAATAAGTGGAGAAAAAGTGGAGAAAAAGTGGAGAAAAAAATGGAGAAAAAGTGGAGAAAAAGTGGAGAATAAGTGGAGAAAAAGTGGAGAAAAAGTGGAGAAAAAAATGGAGAAAAAGTGGAGAAAAAGTGGAGAAAAAGTGGAGAATAAGTGGAGAAAAAGTGGAGAAAAAGTGGAGAAAAAAATGGAGAAAAAGTGGAGAAAAAGTGGAAAAAAAGTGGAGAAAAAGTGGAGAAAAAGTGGAGAAAAAGTGGAGAAAAAGTGGAGAATAAGTGGAGAAAAAGTGGTGAAAAAGTGGAGAAAAAAATGGAGAAAAAGTGGAGAAAAAGTGGAGAAAAAGTGGAGAAAAAGTGGAGAAAAAAATGTAGAAAAAGTGGAGAAAAAATGTAGAAAAAGTGGAGAAAAAATGGAGAAAACGTGGAGCAAAAGTGGAGAAAAAGTGGAGAAAAAAATGGAGAAAAAGTGGAGAAAAAGTGGAGAAAAAGTGGAGAAAAAGTGGAGGAAAAAGTGGAGAAAAAGTGGAGAAAAAGTGGAGAAAAAGTGGAGATAAAAATGGAGAAAAAGTGGAGAAAAAGTGGAGAAAAAGTGGATGAAAAAGTGGAGAAAAAGTGGAGAAAAAGTGGAGAAAAAGTGGAGAAAAAGTGGAGAAAAAAATGGAGAAAAAGTGGAGAAAAAGTGGAGAAAAAGTGGAGAATAAGTGGAGAAAAAGTGGAGAAAAAGTGGAGAAAAAGTGGAGAAAAAGTGGAGAATAAGTGGAGAAAAACTGGAGAAAAAGTGGAGAAAAAGTGGAGAAAAAAAATGGAGAAAAAGTGGAGAAAAAGTGGAGAAAAAGTGGAGAAAAAGTGGAGAAAAAAATGTAGAAAAAGTGGAGAAAAAATGTATAAAAAGTGGAGAAAAAATGGAGAAAAAGTGGAGCAAAAGTGGAGAAAAAGTGGAGAAAAAAATGGAGAAAAAGTGGAGAAAAAGTGGAGAAAAAAATGGAGAAAAAGTGGAGAAAAAGTGGAGAAAAAAATGGAGAAAAAGTGGAGAAAAAGTGGAGAAAAAGTGGAGAATAAGTGGAGAAAAAATGGAGAAAAAGTGGAGAAAAAGTGGAGAAAAAAAATGGAGAAAAAGTGGAGAAAAAGTGGAGAAAAAGTGGAGAAAAAAATGTAGAAAAAGTGGAGAAAAAATGTAGAAAAAGTGGAGAAAAAATGGAGAAAAAGTGGAGCAAAAGTGGAGAAAAAGTGGAGAAAAAGTGGAGAATAAGTGGAGAAAAAGTGGAGAAAAAGTGGAGAAAAAAAATGTAGAAAAAGTGGAGAAAAAGTGGAGAAAAAAATGTAGAAAAAGTGGAGAAAAAGTGGAGAAAAAAATGGAAAAAAAATGGAGAAAAAGTGGGGAATAAGTGGCGAATAAGTGGAGAAAAAGTGGAGAAAAAGTGGAGAAAAAGTGGAGAAACAAAATGGAGAAAAAGTGGAGAAAAAGTGGAGAAAAAGTGGAGAAAAAAATGGAGAAAAAGTGGAGGAAAAGTGGAGAATAAGTGGAGAAAAAGTGGAGAAAAAGTGGAGAAAAAGTGGAGAAAAAAATGGAGAAAAAGTGGATAAAAAGTGGATAAAAAGTGGAGAAAAAGTGGAGAAAAAGTGGAGAAAAAAATGTAGAAAAAGTGGAGAAAAAGTGGAGAAAAAGTGGGGAATGAGTGGAGAAAAAGTGGAGAAAAAAATGGAGAAAAAGAGAAGAAAAAGTGGAGAAAAAGTGGAGAAAAAGTGGAGAAAAAAATGTAGAAAAAGTGGAGAAAAAATGTAGAAAAAGTGGAGAAAAAATGGAGAAAAAGTGGAGCAAAATTGGATCACCAGCCAAGGCAAAGCAGACAGCTGGGGCCTGATATTCTCAGACTAGGGAGGTCCATGGTTATTGGACTCTCCCCAGCCTAAAAATAGCAGGCCGCAGCCGCCCCAGAAGTGGCGCATCCATTAGATGCGCCAATCCTGGTGCTTCGCCCCAGCTCATCCCGCGCCCTGGTGCGGTGGCAAACGGGGTAATATATGGGGTTAATACCAGATGTGTAATGTCACCTGGCATCAAGCCCTGGGGTTGATGAGGTCAGGCGTCTATCAGATACCCGACATCACCAACCCAGTCAGTAATAAAAAAAAATAGACGACAAACACATTTTTATTTGAAAAAACACTCCCCAAAACATTCCCTCTTTAACCAATTTATTAGAATGAAAAACAAATCCAGGTCTGGTGTAATCCAAGGGGTTGCCATGACGATCCACACTGTCCCAGTCAATGAAGAGCAGAATGTTCCTTATTGGCTGGGAGAGCAATGCAGTGACCTGAGCTAACATCAATGGGTCAGCCCAGGTCACTGCAGGGCATGACAAGTGCTGCTGTCAGCGAGGTACATTACCTGCGCTGATCTCCAGCACACTGACAGCTCCTGTCACTTAGTTCAATGACCGGCGCCTTCACACCAAGTATCGCGAGAGGTCCGTGACGTCACCGCTAGTCAGTCTCGGGTCGGAAGCGAGAGGTGATGTGACAAGCGGCGGCCATGGAGGACAGTGACAGCGCTGAGGTCGGGATGGCGGGACTTCATCACCGCAGGTAAGCCGAGCGGGTGGGGTGTGTGTGTGTGTGTGTGTGTGTGTGAGTGTGTGTGTGTGTGTATGTGTGTATGTATGTGTACATGCCGCGGGCAGGAGGGGGTGGAGCGAGCTGAGCGGGGAAGTGTGGGCTTCCTGCACGTAACTAAGATAAACATCGGGTTACTAACCAAAGCGCTTTGGTTGGATACCCGATGTTTATCTTGGTTACCAGCTTGTGGCAGGCTGCCAGCGATGGCTCCTGCACTAGAGATGAGCGAACCGGTCCCGGTTCGGCTCGAGGTCGGTTCGCCGAACGGAGGTCCCGTTCGAGTTAGGCTCGTCGAACGTTCGACGAACCGAACTCGAACTGCATAGGAAACAATGGCAGGCAATCACAAACACATAAAAACACCTAGAAAACACCCTCAAAGCATCTTTTTCATCTTGAAAATTGGGTCAATTGATGCCAGTCAAGTGGGGTGTGTGTGGCCCAATTAGTGGCAACGAGAGAGACTGTGGTTGGAGTCCCCTCGCTGTGTTTCTACAAGAACCAAGATGAACAAGTCATGGCTCTCAGAGGAGTTTTCTTCCCCTGGGTCAGCCAGGGGACGGGAAAGGCACGCGTATTTTTGAGAGTGCTTCATGCAAAGCATCTTTTTCTTTTTCAAAAGGGGGCTCAACCGATGCCAGTCAAGTGGGGTGTGTGTGGCCCAGTTAGTGGAAACGAGGGAGACTGTGGTTGGAGTCCCCTCGCTGTGTTTCTAAAAGAACCAAGATGAACAAGTCATGGCTCTCAGAGGACTTTTCTTCCCCTGGGTCAGCCAGGGGACGGGAAAGGCACGCGTATTTTTGAGAGTGCTTCATGCAAAGCATCTTTTTCTTCTTCAAAAGGGGGCTCAACCGATGCCAGTCAAGTGGGGTGTGTGTGGCCCAGTTAGTGGAAACGAGGGAGACTGTGGTTGGAGTCCCCTCGCTGTGTTTTACATGCTTTTAGAAGGGCATGACATGGCTTATAGGTTGACTTTCAGCATCTGGAAACTGTTGGCTACCAAAATGCTGCCTTTCCAACCTTTTTAACCGAGGATTTTCGAGACCTTATGCCCATCGCAGTGCCCCAAGAGCCGATACCCAGGCGCCACTCCTTCTCCAACAAAGGCGTGCACGCGCTACACCAGCATGTCGCACTAAACATCACTGATTCCTTGAGAAACTCTGTGTGACAGGGTGCATTTCACCACAGATAATTGGCCCAGTAAGCATGGACAGGGGCGTTACATGTCGCTGACTGGGCAATGGGTTACTGTGGGGAGAGATGGAGAAGGGTCTGCTGTACAAGTCTTGCCGTCCCCACGAGTTGTTTCAATCCTTCTTCTGTATGTAGAAGTTAATACACTGCTTCTGCCTCTTCAACCTCGTGTGGGTCCTCCACCTTGGCGCAAACCCTGTGTGGTCAGGCCACCCTTCCTTGTAACTGCGCACAAGGACTACCACACACCTCCTTACTATGCTGGCAGCAGAGCTCAATGCCATCAGGCGGTCAAAGGTTTACTTTAAAATGTATGGGAAATGTGAGTCACACCGCTGAGAAGTTGTGGACGGTTAGCTCTGGAGACCGAGTTTCATCAATGGTTGTCTCCGCTCAACCAGCAGCCAGGGAAGGCCGGGTGCGACAATGATGCAAACATGGGTGCGGCCCTTCGCTGTGACAATGTGACACACGTGCCTTTTGTGGT
This sequence comes from Anomaloglossus baeobatrachus, assembly GCF_048569485.1. Classification (NCBI taxonomy): domain Eukaryota; kingdom Metazoa; phylum Chordata; class Amphibia; order Anura; family Aromobatidae; genus Anomaloglossus; species Anomaloglossus baeobatrachus. The sequence goes on along the minus strand of NC_134362.1, from coordinate 139,532,213 downwards.
TCACGTGTTGAACCTGGTTGTCCAGCAATTTTTAAAGCACTATCATGGCCCACATGGCCTTCTGCAGAGAGCACGGTGTAACACCTTCCTTGATCCACACACTCAGATGGGCTGTAAATGATAGGCTAGAGGGAAGCCACTCACCAAGCAGGACCCCTAGAACTCTGAAACCCTTTAACCCCTATACAGGGATTAGGAATTACACAGGGCCCAAGGTGATTAATACCTGTGGAAGGCTGCAGTTCCAGTGAATAGTAGTCAGGCAGGGTCAAAACATTAATTGAGGAACAGGAACAGAATGGGACGGCCAGGACTTAATCAGAAAACAAGCAGAGGTGAAATGCGGATCGGCCAACAAGGTACATAAACAGCAAGCAGGAAAAGTAGTCAGGTAACAAGCACACAAAATCATAAAACTGAACTGGGGGTAAAAGTAACCAGAGGTCATAGCTATGTCTGGCAGTGGTCTGCAGACAGGATGGGCATAAAAAAGGGTGTGGTGTCTTCCCATTGGTTGTAGCTGAATGATGGTATTTCATCTGTGAGATACCCACCAGCTACATTCAGCCAGAGATTCTGCATCTGTCAAGGTAATGCAGCCCAGTGGGTGAGCATAACCTGCGTCCACCTGCGCCGCTGGCATCGACTCCTCTCCCATCATCAGCACTATGCATGAAAGGAACACGTTGTCACCTGGCGACCGGAGTACAAATTGACGGAGCGTACTCCGTTGGTGACTTAACAGCCGTGTGCGGCGATGATGCAAACCTGGCTGTGGGCCATCGTCAGGGCAATGTGACACACGTGCCTTGTATGGCTCACGTGTTGAACCTAATTCTCCAGCAATTTTTAAAACACCATCACGGCCTACATGGCCTTGTGCAGCGGGCACGCTCGCTATGTGCTCACTTCCATCGTGCGCACACAGCAGCTCAACAACTTTCGTCGCTACAGAAGTCTTTAGGTCTGGTGGTTAAACGCCTGAAATGCGATGTGCCCACACGCAGGAATTTGAATCTGCACATGTTGCAGCGTTTGTGGCAGCACCGCCGAACCCTGCTGCAATACGTCATGACATATAGCCTGGGATAACTTGATCCAGAGGTGGTGCAGATCACGCTGCTGGAGTGGTGTCAGATCAAGGACCAATGCACCCTGCTACACAGTTTACAAATGTCAACGAAGATGTTTAGCACTGGCAATGTCATTCTCAGCGTGACAATTCTGGTCATCTACATGATGGAGCACACTGTAATTATTATTCGGAGTCAGGTGTTGGGACAAGAGGACGAAGAGGAAGTACAGGAGGAGTCATATGCGGAAGGGATAACAAGATCTACGAGGTCCAGATGGTCAGCGGCACCTATGCGTCAGTCATGGTGAGGGAGAGGGATTAACAAGGGCGCATAGTATCAGCAAAAAGTGTTGAGGAAGGTGCAGGAGCCCATGAAGAAATGGAGGACGAACTGGCGATGGGCATGGAAGACTCAGCAGATGAGTGAGAGCTTGCTCACATTTCGGTTGTGCGAGGTTGTGGGGAGAGGGCAGAGGAAGGAGGCACGATTCTCACCTCTCTGCCACCAACACACCAAGGACTTGGTCCTCCTGGATGCACAAGACACATGAGCGCCTTCTTGCTGCTCTACCTACAACATGACCCTCGGATTGTACGAATTCAAAGTAATCCAGAATACTGGGTTGCCACACTGTTAGATCCCCGGTACAAAACAAAATTTGGCGAAATAATTCCTGCCATAGAAATGGACGCACGTATACAGGAGTATCTGCAGAATGTGGTACGCAATCTTAGATCTGCTTTTCCACTAAACACCAGTGCTGCACAGAGTGAATCTCAACGCTTTGTCATGGATAGGAGGAAATGGTCTTTTACTTGTCCACATCTGAGGGACCGAGGGCTGGCTGCTGTGCTGAGATGGCGTTGAGTACGGTGTCCCTGCAGAGTTGCACTTTTGGTCATATACCAAAATGAGTTGAAAAAGGACAGATGCTGGTGGAAAGGGGAACAGGTGTGTTGGAAAGGGGAAAAAAGTTTTGGTCCGTGGATTTGGTGGTTAAGCAACAGTAACATTTGCTGAAGAAACACCATCTGTTACAGTGGGACTGGCAGATTTGGATAAAGTGGTATATACTATGTTACCTCTATATAACGAAAATTAATAAGAAAAGAAAGAGAAAGGTATATATCCCCATCAGCAGTCAGTGTGCACCGTGCTCCCAGTTGGAAAAGGAGAGGTTGGCAACTGGAAGGTTTGGTGGAGGATACAGAGCTGTGTGGCTATGAAACTAATAGTAGCCTGAACCGAGTTAGACGCCATTCGGATCTGGAGACTGGGAGCCCTGTTAGCGTCACAGGGTCCACATGCCCACCCAGCCCAGGAACTCCCTGTTAACAACACAGGGGCCATTGAGTACGCTGACCGTGTGCGTAGGGGCACACCTGTGGACAGCAGGCGCATCAGCAGCAGCAGGCCTGTTAATGCCACTGGGCTGCACAAGCAGGACTGGTAGGATAGGAGCTGGTCTTAACCGTTCTGCGTTACCAACTGTGGTGGTGGCCTGCATCGACACCCTATCCCTGCCTACCTCTGGCCTAATGCCGCAATGGGTTCAACACATGGAGGTGTGCTCTTTCGGAGCATAATAGAAGACTGCGCACCTCCTTGTTGGCTCCAGCCCCTTTTATAACCTGGGTCCGCCCCAAACCAGGGTGAACCACAATGCACCTCCTGGAGACAAAAGTAGAGTGACACGTCATGAGTGGCATAACTAGCGTCCTATTTGGAACCGCAACTTCAATGATGACCTCATGGCTGCCATGACCCAAACACCTCACCAGTCATCGTCTGACCATCAATAATGCGGTGACAAGTCATAGGGGTGGGCCTCTGCAAGCCATTTGGGAGGACATCTGATGCCCTGTGGTCTATATGGGACCCCCACATCAGGGGCAGGGCCAAAGAGTTCATTACCGGACCTAGTCTCTGATGCAGTAAGTGCCTGAGCATGCTCAGTAGCATGAAATACAGTCTCTGAAAAAAGACTATCAGCTTTAGCATGGTGTCTAGGCACAAAACAGGACTTAGACCCGGCACGGAATGCAAGCACCTGTGCAAAGAGGCTTTTCACACTTAGTGTGGGAGCATGCGCTGTATCCCGAAATGAAGACTTAGCGTCAGGAATGGCACAGTCAGGCTGAGCATACTCACTAGGCGAAACACTGTAATTAGGCTGCAGCTGGGGTAAATCGGCACACGCATGCGCACTAGCTGCCTCTCCACACTTAGACGTGGAGGAGAAATTGCTCTTGGAGATGCTGTCTATGAACAGAAGGAAAAGCTAAAGGAAGCCTGAATTTCTATCCCTCCGAATTATCAAATGCAGCAATGAATTCCCTGAGTTTGCTATAACATTAGCGTAGCAAAATGTGCATGAGGGTGTCATGTAGAGGTGCTATAAATAGCTTGCCACCAGTGGGGCACTAATGGAATACAACAGCCAGTTCTATGATGCCACTAAATGGCAGTATTTTTTGCTATCATTATAGCTTATTAAAAACAGAGCAGGAGGGTGTCATGCAGAGGTGCTAGAAATAGCTTGGCACCAGTGGGGCACTAATGGAATACAACAGCCAGTTCTATGATGCCACTAAATGGCAGTATTTTTTGCTATCATTATAGCTTATTAAAAACAGAGCAGGAGGGTGTCATGCAGAGGTGCTAGAAATAGCTTGGCACCAGTGGGGCACTAATGGAATACAACAGCCAGTTCTATGATGCCACTAAATGGCAGTATTTTTTGCTATCATTATAGCTCATTAAAAACAGAGCAGGAGGGTGTCATGCAGAAGTGCTAGAAATAGCTTGGCACCAGTGGGGCACTAATGAAATACAACAGCCAGGTCTATGATGCCACTAAATGGCAGTATTTTTTGCTATCATTATAGCTCATTAAAAACAGAGCAGGAGGGTGTCATGCAAAGGTGCTGCACATAGATTTGCACCAGTGGGGCACTAATGGAGTACAACAGCCACTTCTTGTATGCCACTAGGTACACTGAGTGTTTGCTAGTATAATGGCTTAGTAACAATGAGTTTGAGTGTGCAATGCAGGCAGAGGTGCTGCAAATATCTTTGCAATAGTGTGACTAGACAAAAGTCCAATAGCCACGTTTAGGATGCCACTAGGTACACTGACTGTTTGCTAGTATAATGGCTTAGTTAAAAAAAGTTTGAGTGTGCAATGCAGGCAGACGTGCTGCAAATATCTTTGCACTAGTTTGACTACACAAAAGTACAATAGCCACGTTTAGGATGCCACTAGGTACACTGAGTGTTTGCTAGTATAATGGCTTAGTTAAAAAGAGTTTGAGTGTGCAATGCAGGCAGACGTGCTGCAAATATCTTTGCAATAGTGTGACTAGACAAAAGTACAATAGCCACGTTTAGGATGCCACTAGGTACACTGACTGTTTGCTAGTATAATGGCTTAGTTAAAAAGAGTTGGAGTGTGCAATGCAGGCAGACATGCTGCAAATATCTTTCCACTAGTTTGACTACACAAAAGTCCAATAGCCACGTTTAGGATGCCAATAGGTACACTGACTGTTTGCTAGTATAATGGCTTAGTTAAAAAGAGTTGGAGTGTGCAATGCAGGCAGACATGCTGCAAATATCTTTCCACTAGTTTGACTACACAAAAGTCCAATAGCCACGTTTAGGATGCCACTAGGTACAATGGCTTAGTTAAAAAGAGTTTGAGTGTGCAATGCAGGCAGAGGTGCTGCAAATATCTTTGCAATAGTGTGACTAGACAAAAGTACAATAGCCACGTTTAGGATGCCACTAGGTACACTGACTGTTTGCTAGTATAATGGCTTAGTTAAAAAAAGTTTCAGTGTGCAATGCAGGCAGACGTGCTGCAAATATCTGTGCACTAGTTTGACTACACAAAAGTACAATAGCCATGTTTAGGATGCCACTAGGTACACTGACTGTTTGCTAGTATAATGGCTTAGTTAAAAAGAGTTGGAGTGTGCAATGCAGGCAGACATGCTGCAAATATCTTTCCACTAGTTTGACTACACAAAAGTACAATAGCCACGTTTAGGATGCCACTAGGTACACTGACTGTTTGCTAGTATAATGGCTTAGTTAAAAAGAGTTTGAGTGTGCAATGCAGGCAGACGTGCTGCAAATATCTTTGCAATAGTGTGACTAGACAAAAGTACAATAGCCACGTTTAGGATGCCACTAGGTACACTGACTGTTTGCTAGTATAATGGCTTAGTTAAAAAGAGTTGGAGTGTGCAATGCAGGCAGACATGCTGCAAATATCTTTCCACTAGTTTGACTACACAAAGGTCCAATAGCCACGTTTATGATGCCACTAGGTACACTGACTGTTTGCTAGTATAATGGCTTAGTTAAAAAAAAGTTTGAGTGTGCAATGCAGGCAGAGGTGCTGCAAATATCTTTGCACTAGTTTGACTACACAAAAGTACAATAGCCACGTTTAGGATGCCACTAGGTACAATGGCTTAGTTAAAAAGAGTTTGAGTGTGCAATGCAGGCAGAGGTGCTGCAAATATCTTTGCAATAGTGTGACTAGACAAAAGTACAATAGCCACGTTTAGGATGCCACTAGGTACACTGACTGTTTGCTAGTATAATGGCTTAGTTAAAAAAAGTTTGAGTGTGCAATGCAGGCAGACGTGCTGCAAATATCTTTGCACTAGTTTGACTACACAAAAGTACAATAGCCACGTTTAGGATGCCACTAGGTACACTGACTGTTTGCTAGTATAATGGCTTAGTTAAAAAGAGTTGGAGTGTGCAATGCAGGCAGACATGCTGCAAATATCTTTCCACTAGTTTGACTACACAAAAGTCCAATAGCCACGTTTAGGATGCCACTAGGTACACTGACTGTTTGCTAGTATAATGGCTTAGTTAAAAAGAGTTGGAGTGTGCAATGCAGGCAGACATGCTGCAAATATCTTTCCACTAGTTTGACTACACAAAAGTCCAATAGCCACGTTTAGGATGCCACTAGGTACACTGACTGTTTGCTAGTATAATGGCTTAGTTAAAAAGAGTTTGAGTGTGCAATGCAGGCAGACATGCTGCAAATATCTTTGCAATAGTGTGACTAGACAAAAGTCCAATAGCCACGTTTAGGATGCCACTAGGTACACTGACTGTTTGCTAGTATAATGGCTTAGTTATAATGAGTTGGAGTGTGCAGAGGACAGGAGGGTACAGTGCCAGGATTGTGGGGCTCTGGGTAGAGGAATGGAAGCCTGCCTTTCTATTCCCTCCTAATGGTGAAATGCAGCGACGAAATCCCTGACCTTGGCTACACAGACGCTGTCGCTGTTTTCAGGACCTGTCACCTATGGCTCTGACCCTACCGGTTTGAGCCCTTAAAAGGACTGATAGAAAGTGCTCTCCCTAAGCTGTCCAGCGCTGTGTATGGAGCGCATACAGCTGTATCAGCGATAGGACTCAGGATGGAGCTGCGACAGTGATGTCTGACACCAAAGACGCAGAAGAGATAATGGCGTCCTGGAGGAAAATGTCCGGTTTTATAATGCAGGGACATGTGACATGGACATCCTATCACACATGCCGTTGCTTCTCTGGCTAAAAGTCCACTTAGCTGTGTGTGTGTCTGGGATTGGCTGACATGCTGGCCCGCCCCACAAGACGCGCGCGCTTAGGGAAGGAAGACAAGGAAAAAAAAAAAAAAATGGCGATCGCCATTATAGAAACAGCAGTGATCTGAAGGCGCTGTTCCCGCACACTATACACTGAAATGTCATAATAGTGTGAGTCACAGAGTGACTTACACTATTACAGCGGAAAGCCAGCTAGGAATTAGCTGTTTTTTTGCTGCTAGAACCGTTCTCGAACGTTTCTAGAACTATCGAGCTTTTGCAAAAAGCTCGAGTTCTAGTTCGATCTAGAACAGGCCCCAAAATCACTCGAGCCTAGAACTGGAGAACCTCGAACCGCGAACTCCGCTCAACTCTATCCTGCACACTGTAGCTGTAAAAAGCCCTGCTTTTTGCTGCTAGAACCGTTCTCGAACGTATCTAGAACTATCGAGCTTTTGCAAAAAGCTCGAGTTCTAGTTCGATCTCGAACAGCCCCCAAAATCACTCGAGCTTAGAACTGGAGAACCTCGAACCGCGAACCGCGCTCAACAATAGTTGTGACATAGCATGGAGGAGTAATACGCTTGTTATAAATACAGACTGATGATAAAGTTTACCTAGAATTACATAATTGAGACACATTATGGAGGAACAGAACATATGTTGGATAAGTTTCCCAAAACCCCTATATCATATCAGATATTCACACACTTAGTGAGAATTAAAGGGGTGGTTCACCCATTTTTTTTATTTTCTGTAGGAGTTCTACTTACCATTCTAGGTGTTTTCTCCATTGGCTTCTGTTTCCAGTTCTGGCACTGAGCGGCGCTATCCTGCATGCTCAGTGCCTGTCACATGACCCCCTGGAGCTGTGGCCGCCAGCATCCTCTGACGTCCCGGCATTTCCGGGCTCTCAAACTCGTCGGGTACGTCAGAGGAGGCTGGCACCACTCAGATTGAGTGACAGGGCTGTGGGCGGTGACTACCGCACATCCCAATCCAGCATCGAGGGGAGGAGCCGGAGGACGTCAGTGTGGAGCCGGCTAAGCGTCCTGCAGATGGTGAGGCACGGGGCACCAGTGTGCAGTACAGGGGGGGTTCTTCAGCTGAATCCCCCCCTGCACGTAAGTATCTGATCACACTCCCCACCCACCCGCTCTGCTGCGATGTCAGGAGAGAAGCCGGTGTCGGGCAGTGTGATCATCTGCTCCTCCCAGCAGCACTGCAGGATGCAGCAAGACACTGACAGGCATGTCACCGCTGTGCTCTGCCATCTGTCCTGCTGCATGGGACCAACTGTCTGCACTCTGTCACCTGCACCACAAGTCACAGAGTGGAGACAGTTGGTGACAGAGCACCTCTGCCCCACCCCCTTCTTTCCCCACTCTCTTCTCTCGCCCCACTCTTCTCCCCCTCCCCTCTTCCCCCTCTTCTCTGCCCCCCACTTATCCCTCTCTCCTCTCCCCTCTCTTTTCCCTCGCTCTCTTCCCACCCTCGCTCTCTCTCTCTTCCCCCCTCGCTCTCTTCCCCCCTTGCTCTCTCCCCCTTCGCTCTCTTCCCCTTACTCGCTCTCTTCCCCCCCTTGCTCTCTCCCCCCACCTCACTCTCTCACCCCCTCGCTCTCTTCCCCCCCTCGCTCTCTTCCCCCCTCGCTCTCTTCCCCCCCTCGCTCCCCCCCTCGCTCTACCCCCCTCGCTCTCTCCCCCCTCTTGCTCTCTTCCCCCCCTCGCTCTCTCCCCCCCTCGCTCTCTTCCCCCTCTCGCTCTCTCCCCCCCTCGCTCTCTTCCCCCCCTTGCTCTCTTCCCCCCCTCACTCTCTTCCCCCCCTCCCCACGCTCTCTTTTCCTTCCCCCCGCGCTCTCTTTTCCTCCCCCCGTGCTCTCTTTTCCTCCCCCCTCGCTCTCTTTTCCTCCCCCCCGCGCTCTCTTTTCCTCCCCCCCTCGCTCTCTTTTCCCCCCCTCGCTCTCTTTTCCTCCCCCCCTCGCTCTCTTTTCCTCCCCTCCTCGCTCTCTTTTCCTCCCCCCGCTCTCTTTTCCTCCCCCCGTGCTCTCTTTTCCTCCCCCCGCGCTCTCTTTTCCTCCCCCCTCGCTCTCTTTCCCCCCCTTGCTCTCTTTCCCCCCCTCGCTCTCTTTTCCTCCCCCCCTCGCTCTCTTTCCTCCCCCCTCGCTCTCTTTTCCTCCCCCCCCTCACTATCTTTTCCTTCCCCCCTCGCTCTCTTTTCCTCCCCCCGCACTCTCTTTTCCTCCCCCCCTCGCTCTCTTTCCCCCCCCTCGCTCTCTTTCCCCCCTCGCTCTCTTTCCCCCCCCCTCTCGCTCTCTTTCCTCCCCTCCTCGCTCTCTTTTCCTCCCCCCGCTCTCTTTTCCTCCCCCCCGTGCTCTCTTTTACTCCCCCCGCGCTCTCTTTTCCTCCCCCCTCGCTCTCTTTCCCCCCCCCTTGCTCTCTTTCCCCCCCTCGCTCTCTTTTCCTCCCCCCCTCGCTCTCTTTCCTCCCCCCTCGCTCTCTTTTCCTCCCCCCCTCACTATCTTTTCCTCCCCCCTCGCTCTCTTTTCCTCCCCCCGCACTCTCTTTTCCTCCCCCCCTCGCTCTCTTTCCCCCCCCTCGCTCTCTTTCCCCCCTCGCTCTCTTTTCCTCCCCCCTCTCGCTCTCTTTCCTCCCCCCTCGCTCTCTTTTCCTCCCCCCCTCGCTATCTTTTCCTCCCCCCCTCGCTCTCTTTTCCTCCCCCCCTCGCTCTCTTTTCCTCCCCCCCTCGCTTTCTTTTCCTCCCCCCCTCGCTCTCTCTCTCTTTTCCCTCGCTCTCTCCTGGCATGGTCAGTACAGAAATCTCTCCATCGTGGAGGGGTGAGAGGGAGTATTAAACATGGAGTCCCTACTGTGTCTGTGTATTTATTTCTAATAAAGTATTTTTCTCTGTGTGGTCTTTCTTTTTTTTTTTTTAAACCCTTTATTGGAGATTCTTAATGGCCAGGTCAAACTTGGCCTGACATTAAGAATCTCGGGCTTTATACCAGCTGGTAAAACATAGCTGGTATTAACCCCTTATTACCCAGCGTGCCACCTGCCACCAGGGCCACTGGAAGAGTTGGATACAGCGCCAGACGATGGCGCTTCTATGAAAGCGCCATTTTCTGGGGCGGCTGTGGACTGTAATTCGCAGCGGGGGGCCCAGAAAGTTTGGGAACCCTTCACTGCGGATTCCAATCCCAAGCTGCCTAGTTGTACCTGGCTGGACTCAAAAATTCGGCGAAGCCCATGTCATTTTTTTTTTTTAATTATTTCATGAAATTCATGAAATAAAAAAAAAAAAAGGGCTTCTCTATATTTTTGGTTCCCAGCCGGGTACAAATAGGCAGCTGGGGGTTGGGGGCAGCCCGTAGCTGCCTGCTGTACCTGGCTAGCATACAAAAATATGGCCAAGCCCACTTCATTTTTTTTAAAAAGTTTTCAGGCAAAAACCTTTATAAAAAAAAAATGCTTCCCTGGATTTCTATTGCCAGTGAAAGTAACACCAAGCAGCGGGGGTTAGCAGCCAGTAGCTGCTTGGGTTACCGTTAACAATAGAAAATGCAGCGGGTGCCCACAAACAATGTGATTTTTTTTTAATTTTTTATTTTTAATGAATTTTTAAAAGAAAAAAAATCGACATGGGCTTCGCCCATCGAGCACCGGAGCATTTTACTGCTCAATTCATCCCAAGTAATCAGATGACTGCAGTGTCTGCCAATTACTTGTTCTGTGTCCCCCTGCATCCATTGCAGCGTGTACGGGCTGTGAGGTCAGCGGAGTTCAGTCCAGCACTGGAGTCAGCTGATCTGAACTCAGCTGAACTCCAGCCTGCACACGCTGCGATGGATGCAGGGGGACATAGAACAAGTAAGGTCTAAGCCACACGGCGAGAAAAACAGTGCGAGTGGAGTGCGATCAAACATCGCATTCCACTCAGACCAATATTAGCCTGTGTGTCAGCACACATGAGCGATTATTTTCTCAGCCCTAATTGGACCGAGAAAACAATCGCAGCATGCTACAACTGTAATGCGAGACTCTCTCTTTTACCCATTCAAGTGTATGTGGTGAGAGAAAAATCGCACTGCACTTGCGGTACATCGGTGGACTACGGAGGAAAGAGGGAGAGAAATCCCTCCCACCACTCCTCAGTGCTGGCCCACCCCTCGAGTGCCGGACCGCCCCCCGCAGCTGAGGTCTGCTCGCACAGTCGGACCTCAGTCGCAGGGACACACGCATGACACTCAGCTCTGCTGTACTCAGCGTGAGCCGAGTGTAATGCGAGGGGATCGCAGTAATCCCCGTGTGGCCCCAGCCTAATCGGCCGACACTTGAGTCAGCTGATCTGAACTCAGCTGAACTCCTGTACACACAGCCCGCACACGGTCACATGTGACCGGCAGCAGGCAGTGACTGCTGTTAAGGCTACATTCACATGACCGTTCCGTTTTTGCGGGCCACAAAAAACGGTCCTTTTTTTCATGGATGCATCCTAGTGGCATCCATGTGACATCTGCGTGCCTTCCGTTTTTTTGCAGACCGCCTTGTATTTAGCCAAAAAATAAATAAATAATAAAAAAAAATGACATGCGGTCCCCCTATCTTTTGTAGCCAACTAGGGTAAAGCAAACGGCTGCAGCCTGCAAACCACAGCTGGCAGCTTCACCTTGGCTGGCAATCCAAAACAGAGGGCGCCCCACGCTGTTATTTTAAATTAAATAAATAATTTAAAACAAAAAACACGGGGTCCCCCAAAATTGGATCACCAGCCAAGGTAAAGCGGACAGCTGTGGTCTGGCATTCTCAGACTAGGGAGGTTCACAGTTATTGGACACTCCCCAGCCTAAAAATAGCAGGCTGCAGCTGCCCCAGAAGTAGCGCATCCATTAGATGTGCCAGTCCTGGTGCTTCGCGCCATCTCATCCCATTGCCCTGGTGCGGTGGCAAACGGGATAATATATGAGGTTAATACCAGATGTGTAATGTCACCTGGCATCAAGCCCTGGAGTTAGTGATGTCAGGCGTGTATCAGATATCCGACATCACAAACCCAGGCAGTAATAAAAAAAAAAAAGACAACAAACACATTTTTATTTGAAAAAACACTCCCCAACACATTCCCTCTTTCACCAATTTATTAGAAAGAAAAACAAATCCAGGTCTGGTGTAATACAAGGGGGTCCCACGATGATCCATACCATAGTCAATGTCCCAGTCAATGAAGAACAGAATGTTCCCCATTGGCTGGGAGAGCCGTGCAGTGACCTGAGCTAACATCAATAGGTCAGCCCAGGTCACTGCAGGGCATGACGAGTGCTGCTATCAGGAGGTTAGTGAGGTATATTACCTGCGATGATCGCTGAACTCCTGACAGCAGCGCTGTCACCGAGTTCAATGACCGCCGCCTTCACAAACCAAGTATCGCGAGCAGCCCGTGACGTCACCACTAGTCACAGTCTCGGGTCGACAGCGAGAGGTGATGTGACAAGC